>NW_028173826.1:0-13482 GCF_963971535.1 Notolepis coatsorum | reverse complement strand
AAGAGAGATCGGCTCTGGAACAGCCTCCCCCCACATTAGATCTGCCCAGAGCCCAGATGCCTTTAAACCGCTGCTTAAAACGCACCCTTTCTCCCTGGCCTTTGATCAGAGTTAGCCTGCCACCTGTGTCAACTATGTTTGCTGTTACTCTGGACTTTCTGTATCTATTTTATTACTTCTTGTCTCTTTTTATATTGCACCTTGCTCTTGTTTCTTAGTGTACTATACTTATTTACTGTAATCTTTGTGTATTTTATTTGTTACTGTACCGTACGTGTTTTTTTTATTGTGTTCTACCTGTAAAGCACTTTGGGTGACTTTGTCATTGTAAACGTGATATATAAATAAAGCTGACTTGACTGACGTGGTTGAACTTATAATAACGGGTTGTTGTTGTTGTGCTGTGTCCCAGGTGGTGGTGGAGGGACTAGCTGACAGGAGGAGCTCTGGCCACATAGCTGTAGACAACATCAAGATCATGGACGGACTCAACACAGAAGAATGCAAAGGTGTGTGCCACAGCATTCTATCCATCTATTCGACTCTACTCTTATTCTGTTTTATCCTAGAGATTCTATGCTATTCTAATCTATACTATACTATACTGCTAAATGCAAACAGTAGCTATATATTAATCTAATGGCTAATGTTTTTATTGTGTTTAGATCCAGAAGCTCCGACGTCTCCACCGACAGAGATCTTCATTCTGCGTATGTTTTATTTTATTTATTTATTCAATATATAATAATAATAATAATAATAATAATAATAATAATAATAATAATAATAATAATAATAATAATAATAATAATAATAATAATAATAATAATAATAATAATAATAATAATAATAATGGCTTGATTTTATATAGCGCCTTTCACATACACAAGGCGCTTTACAATAAAAAGGGGGAGGGGAGAGGATAACGGTCGGTGACCTAACCTAAGAAACAAATTACACAAACAGGACAGAGCAAACAGAACAAAACAACAACAGAACAAAACAAAATAGAACAAACAGAATGAATAGGATACTCAGGAGCATCAGAGACCATAGGCCTGGGTGAAGAGGTGGGTCTTCAGCAGGTTTTCAAAGTGGACGAGAGATTTAGCATTTCGGATGTCCATGGGGAGGGAGTTCCAAAGGGTGGGGGCAGCGACACTAAAAGATTCATGCCATTTTTGCCTACGTTTTTGCAAGCACATCTTCTCAGGAATTCAGGAGATATTATCCAACATTATGCTGCTGTTTAGGTGAAAACCTTATATCTCCAAAACGGTTCACTCTTCAGGGAGGATAGAAATACAACAAACTCTCTCAACACGGAGAACTGTGAAAACGAGCGGGTCAAGTAGAAACATTGAACATTTACCCATGGGACCCCTGCCTGGACACAGAATTAAATAATGTCACACTGGGTCTTGTTTGCTGTGTGTAAGAATGATTTTTAGAGTAGGATTTCAAAATTAAAGCAAAGAAGGGGGGGGGGCTATGGGTCCCAAAGAAGGGGGGGGGGCTATGGGTCCCAAAGAAGGGGGGGGGGCTATGGGTCCCCAGAGCAGCCAATAGGCAGGTAACTGTGTTCACCATGGACTGTTCCTCCGTGCGAGAATTATTTTTAAATGTTCCACCAAAAATCACTTTTAAAGGAACACGCCAACATTTTGGGAAATTAGCTTACCATCTTCTCCAGAGAGAGAATAGAAGATAGATACCAGTTTCCTCTCTGTGCGTTCAGTAGAAAGCTATCTGGCTGCACGTTAGCCTAGCTTAGCACAATGAATGGAAGCGGACAGTGCCGGTTAGCCTTCGGGAGAGGTGTAACAATGCCTAGGCTAACCGGCCATGTCCGCTTCCAGTATATCAGTAACTGGCAGGACTGAGAGTATTTTGATTGTTGCCGATTAAATTACTGCTGACTAAATAAGTCATGTTTTTTTGTTCATGTGTACCATATTACACTTTCAGAAAGTATCAGAATTCATTGAATCGAACCAAACTGTGATCATAATGGAAGATTTTTACATATTTACACGTCACCTTCAAAGGAGCGCTTCAATCTTAATCCTATGGTTCTGTTGTGAGGAGGCTGTGTGTGATAGGCAGACTATACTAGACATGTAACTCACCAACGTATTTATTTGTTAAAATAAGTGGTAAAAATAATAGCTCTACATTCCGACAGCTATAGTGATATTGAGTGTTTGGTCAGTAACATGGGTCTCCCAGTCCATCTGCTCTGCATAAACAGAAAATACACTCCACTCTGAAAAAATATAAGAAATAAAAACTAGTTTTAAGCAAATATGTGCTTTAAACAGGTAACATAATCTGCCAGTGCAGTAAGCAAATCTGGCTTGGCAGGATTTCTTGAAATAAGTAAAAATATCTCTTGCCTGATTGGTGGAATGGGTTACCAGAAATGTCTTTTTAC
The DNA here is from genome assembly GCF_963971535.1 of Notolepis coatsorum. NCBI lineage: Eukaryota > Metazoa > Chordata > Actinopteri > Aulopiformes > Paralepididae > Notolepis > Notolepis coatsorum. The sequence continues at coordinate 11,048 of NW_028173826.1, read as the reverse complement.
TGCAGAGCTGAGGGACAAGGAGACTCATGTTACCGACTAAAACACTAGCCTATATATCAGTGAAGGCTGTCAATTGTTGTTGGGATTAAATTGTAGTCAAAATTGACTCATTACACTTCTAAATACGTCACTTTTCGGAATTAACATTTCATTGGGAATTTTATTTTAGACATTTTCATTGACTCTGATACTTTGAGCTCCGAGCCTTGACTTTTAGCCTTTATCTTATTTTCATACCAGCTAGATACTATTGCTACCATGTATGTATGTATATGTGTTTCATTACATGTATATATACATACATACCCAATTATTCACCTGTTCTATTCTCCATCTATCATCCATTGCAACACTATATTATCACCACATCCTGTTGGGGGATCCCCCTTTGAACGGCCCATCTGAGGTCTCTCTCCTCCACGCTGCCTGTGGTGCTTTTTCTCCCCTATTGCTGGGTTTTTAGTGAGTCGTTCCTTATCTTCATTGGGGAAAATCTATGGGTGTTGCATACATGGAATTATTTTTGGTGGTTTTTGTTCTTGATCTATTGTGATGTTTCTTCTTGACTTGTGTGAAGCCCATGGGGGAAATTCCGTGTGATCTCGGGCTATACAAATACATTTGATTTGATTTGAACGTTCCACTCTGTCTCTTTGCAGCCATGGACTCGTTCTCCCAGGACTCGGGCGAGCTGGGCGGGCCAGGCAACATGCTGAAGACCCTGGACCCCATCCTCATCACCATCATCGCCATGTCGGCACTCGGTGTGTTCCTGGGCGCCATCTGCGGTGTGGTGCTCTACTGTGCCTGCTCACAGGGCAGCCTGACGGACAGGAACCTGTCGGCGCTGGAGAACTATAACTTTGAGCTGGTGGACGGCGTCAAGCTAAAGAAAGACAAAATGAACGGACAGAGCAACTACTCCGAGGCGTGAGAGGGGGAGGGGAGGGGGAAAAGGGGCATAAGCTAAGGCCAAGGCTCTGTGAGGACTTAATGCAGCCAATCAAGCGACGGGGGGGGGGGAGAGGCAGGGAAGGGGTGGGGGGGGGGGGGGGGTTTGTTGTGTGAAGCCTCCCCATTGGATGCCGTGGACAGACAAAAAAAAGACTGACTGAGCCGTTGTTTTCTTTCTCAGGAGCTGCACTGAAGGGAACTGACCTGTAGAGGGCACTGTGTATAAAGAATATGTACAGCAAAAAAAAGAACAAAACAACTAAGGATTATATTTGTTTTTATGTAATTTTTTTCTCTTTTTTTCAGTGTGCTTTGTTGATTTCATGTAATCACATGCTGGTGTTGAGACCAATTTTCAGATGAAAATATTTATATATATATTTTTTTTTTGTCATAGTTTCAGCTGGCCATGTTGTGTCTTTGTGTGTGTGTGTGTGTGTGTGTGTGTGTGTGTGTGTGTGTGTGTGTGTGTGTGTGTGTGTGTGTGTGTGTGTGTGTGTGTGTGTGTGTGTGTGTGTGTGTGTGTGTGTGTGTGCGTGCCTGCTTGTGTGTACGACATTCATGTATATCTGTAAACGTAAGAGTGCATGTGTATTCAATGTATGTGTGTGGGTACATGTGTGGGTGAGTGCATGTGTGTGTGTGTGCGTGTCCATCCGAGGGAGGGGCGCCAGCCCTCTGACCTCTGTCTAGTTCCGACAGTGCCTTTGTTTTCTCCCACATTTCTGTTGCCTTTATATTTTCTTTTTTTTCTCGTTCCTGCCAATTCTGTTCAAATCACAGTGTCATGTTCAGATCACAGTGTTTAGATCACAACGACATGTTCAGATCATGTGTTCAGATCACACATTCAGATCACAGCGACATGTTCAGATCACGTGTTCAGATCACATGTTCAGATTACATGTTCAGATCACAGTGTTCAGATCAGTGTTCAGATCACATGTTCAGATCAGTGTTCAGATCACATGTTCAGATCACATGTTCAGATCACATGTTCAGATCACAGTGTTCAGATCAGTGTTCAGATCACATGTTCAGATCAGTGTTCAGATCACATGTTCAGATCACATGTTCAGATTACATGTTCAGATCACAGTGTTCAGATCAGTGTTCAGATCACATGTTCAGATCACAGTGTTCAGATCACAGTGTTCAGATCAGTGTTCAGATCACATGTTCAGATCACATGTTCATATCAGTGTTCAGATCACATGTTCAGATCTCATGTTCAGATCACAGTGTTCAGATCACAGTGTTCAGATCACATGTTCAGATCACATGTTCAGATCACATGTTCAGATTACATGTTCAGATCACAGTGTTCAGATCAGTGTTCAGATCACATGTTCAGATCACATGTTCAGATCAGTGTTCAGATCACATGTTCAGATCTCATGTTCAGATCACAGTGTTCAGATCACATGTTCAGATCACATGTTCATATCAGTGTTCAGATCACATGTTCAGATCTCATGTTCAGATCACAGTGTTCAGATCACAGTGTTCAGATCACATGTTCAGATCACATGTTCAGATCTCATGTTCAGATCACATGGTCAGATCACAGCAGTGAGTTGGCATCATCGTGGCACATGACACATCCAACATATTGTACATAGATTTTAATATATTTGAGCGCTTTTTTCTATAGAAAACGACACAATGTTGCAGTATCCTTTCCAGGTGATGACGAGTCGATCAATCGGTTATTAGGGTCTCGGCGAACTAAGATATTTTAGTCAGTTATAAGTTATTCCAGGACGAATACTATGCGCCTCTCTACAACTACGTCATAAATAAGTCTTCTGGCACTTCTGATTAAGGATTTAGCGTTTAGTGGGGAACAGCCCTACCGGTTGGCATCGTGTTTTTACTGGGAGGTGTCCTTTGGTTCCTATTGGCTGTTCTCACAACGCCGCCTGGGGGAAGCAGGATTTTTACCCAATGAGGATTGCTTTGAGATTATGAGACCCGCCTTAAGGACGGTGAAGTTATGGTTACAGGGTGAAGAGGAGGGTCTACATTTTGATTTTGTACATAATTATTACAAATTACAAGAAAGAAATTGCATGGGATTCAAAGAGGGTGTCCAGGAAGAGCAGAGAAACAACAAACTGACTTACTGACCCTTTAGAAGTTGACCAAACTGACAACTAGGGCTGGGTATCGCCACTGATTCCCCAAAACGATTATATTCCGATTCACAAGGTCCTGATTCAATTCGATTTCCAATACAATCCTATTCAATGGTTCAAGGAACCCTCTAACATGTTGCATTGTTAAAAATATCAATGTTTACATTAAGAATTGACTCTCAAGCTGTTACATGAATGTACTTTTTATTGGAACATTGGCTTTTGCATAATTTTATGTCACGTCTGGGTGATGTCTCAGTAAGTGGTTTCGTAGATTTGTTGTATTTCCACAATCATTATCTATGTCTGTTACTATAGCCAATGGAAATGCTAGAAATGGTCACGTGGGCTGGGAGAACCAATGGAAAATGCCTATCCCGAGGCCAAACTTAATTTCCGACCCCTGGTCTACACCCTCCCCAGACCGACAGTGGGGCAATGCGCATAACGACCAGGAAGGGAATTGGCATAACGACTAAATTGGGGGATAAAAAAAAAGAATAATGTAATAATATTTTTTTTTTTATTATTCTTTTTCTTTTTTATCAATTTTAGGATTTTATGAATCGCTAATTCAAATGAAGATCGATTCAGAATCGGCAAATCGATTTTCTTAACCCAGCCCTACTGACAACACGAACGAGGTCAATTAAAAAGTTATTAGTTGTCCCCTTCTGCGCCCAGCACTGCAGTGGTCTGCCAGTGTGGCTCATCCAGCAGTACCACCGCTACAGGATAAAGATTCGACAGTAGCGTGGGGTTCCGTCACACAAGGCTTGACCAGAATCGCGACCAAATTCCCAAAGTGTTGAATGGGGGTGTGTTGGGTTGAAGACGACAGTTGGGAAGAGGTCAAAGGGGCAAAGTGTTGGAATTACAATTCAACCAAGCTGCTGAACTATGTCAGTAGTTTAGCTCGGGACAAAAGGTGGTGAATAAATGTGGTTGACTATAAAAAAAAAAAACTTTGGGTTATGTATATAATCCCAATTCCTTGAAGGAAGGGAAGGAGATACAACCACGAGATATACACAACGAGATATTTTGAATCTGTGACGGCCCATGCCTATGTGTTGTATTGAATGAACTGACTGAAAGGGAAGTTACTGTTAGCATTGTTCAGCTATGTTTCACTTTTCCAGTGTTGACCACGGGGAAAAGCGGAAGTGGTGTCATTTAGGGCTGGTTTTCGCCACTGATTTCCCAAAACGATTTGATTCTGACTCACGAGGTCCTGATTCAATTTGATTTCCGATTCAATGGTTCAAGGAACCCTCTAACATGTTGCATTGTTAAAAATATCAATGTTTACATTAAGAATTGACTCTTGCATATGGCTTTTGCATATGTCACGTCTGGGTGATGTGGTTTCGTAGATTTGTTGTATTTCCACAATCATTATCTATGTCTGTCACTATAGCCAATGGAAATTATAGAAAGGCAGAGACCAAACTTAATTGCCGACCCCTGGTCTACACCCTCCCCAGACCGACAGTGGGGCAATGCGCGCAACGACCACGAAGGGAATAGGCATAACGAGTAAATTGGGGGATAAAAAATATATATATATAAATTATAAATATAAAATATTATGTTTTTTTTTTTAGATCAATCTTTTATTTTATGAATCGATAATCGCTCATTTAAATGAAGATCGATTCAGAATTGGGAAATACATTTTTTTAACAGAGCCCTAGTGCCATTGGCCTGCGTTAGGCTGCAGCTGCTCTTCCTCTGTTACCTGTGTGTCGATTTACTCAAAGCAGGAAAAAGCACCTGTTCAGTCAACATTTTGTTCTAATGGGTGCACACCAAAATTACCAAGATTTATACTCAAGATTTAGAAATACTCATCTAGAAGATATTGACACCATTTCCTGGGACTGTTTTTCTGTCGAATGTCTACGTGCCAGTGTTGATGTAGCATTATTAGCATCATTTGAATTCATCATAGAAATATAATAATGTTAATAATAAATAATCTATTCAGTATTTTATATCTATGGAATTCAGTCAAATAACTGTTACTGGTGAAAGTTGACGACAAATAATTTAATCATTTTCTGAATAATCATGTCTGAAGTTAACACAAAAATTAAGGGGATCCAAGAGTATCTCTTTAAATAATTATTTTGTATGTAAAATGCAAGTGTACGTTAAGAATGATGGTCATCAACATCCCATTTCAGTGCCACTGTAAAAGGGAAAGTTTGAAAGCTGATAGAGTTGTACTCTTCCTGATGACTTTTCGTACAGAACTTGTAAGTCGCTTTGGATAAAAGCGTCAGCTAAATGACTAAATGTAAATGTAAGTAGATATATAAGTTGATCTCTGCCCTATCCGGTAAGGACGTTCCCTGGCCCCCGCTGCCTCTTTGTGAGCAAGTAAAGGATACTGCAGCACTCGACGTGAAAATTATGTTGCACTGATATATTTAAAATAAAAATAAATAAAAAAAATCTATGTGTTTATGATATTGATTTATGAAAAGAGAGAAGGAAGGAAGGACAAAATACAGTGTAATAATTTTTTTTGTATATATCTGGTTTCAGATGACATGGTATAATTCTGAAATGTATACAATTTGCGGAGATTTTCATTCTCGAAAAAAGCTGATACGTGTCTCTTTGAAAACATTGGTTTTTATTTACTTGGTAAAATATCCCCTTGTGTTTTTGTACAGTTGTCGCTGTTCGCGTGCCATTGTTTTTTCTATGACAAAAAAAAGAGGGAAAAAAACAAAGTTTTATTTTCAATACTGCTTCTGTAATTTTGCTGTCTCAGCTCTAGAAAATAAAAAGGAAGGACAGACGGATGTTTAAAAAAGAAAAAAGGACAAGCAGTGAGGCCTTAAGTGACTAAAAGTAACGTTTGTACTTTTAACTTCCTCCTCAGCGGCACCCAGACCCATCCATCTCTGTTTCAAACTCTGATCAATGACTACTACATTCCAAAGAATTGGATGAAATAAATGTTTTAATTAAGACTCGTTCTCGTGGTTCTTTTCTACACTTCACAAAGAATTCAGTGTGTGTGTGTGTGTGTGTGTGTGTGCGTGTGTCCTTGTGTCATAATAACATCCTCTGAACACAAGATGGCAGTGTTGTTTCTATAAACCTGTGTGTACATTTATATTATCATTCACAGCCATAACTTACATTTACATTTAGTCATGTTGTCCAAAGCGGCTTACAAATTGTGTACAACAAGTCAACAGGAGGGGTACACCTCTGTGAACAACAAGTCAGCAGAAGGGGTACACCTCTGTGTACAACAAGTCAACAAGGGGTACACCTCTGTGAACAACAAGTCAACAGAAGGGGTACACCTCTGTGAACAACAAGTCAGCAGAAGGGGTACACCTCTGTGTACAACAAGTCAACAAGGGGTACACCTCTGTGAACAACAAGTCAACAGAAGGGGTACACCTCTGTGTACAACAAGTCAAGAGGAGTGGTACACCTCTGTGAACAACAAGTCAGCAGGAGGGGTACACCTCTGTGAACAACAAGTCAGCAGAAGGGGTACACCTCTGTGTACAACAAGTCAACAAGGGGTACACCTCTGTGTACAACAAGTCAACAGGAGTGGTACACCTGATGAGAGTGTGCGCCATCGTCTACTCAGAGAGAAAGATCTCACACTGGTATCAGCCATAAAAATATGCCGGGCTGCAGAAATGACTGATATTAGAATAAAAGCGATGACACAGGATAGACATCAGACATCGGCAATGATACCAGAGACCGTACATGTGTCAGATGGCCGGCGGCCGCGAGTTCTACCCAGGCAGGAACGCTCTGACAGGCCTCATCGGTCCGTGTACGTTTTGATAGTTCGTTTTTCGTTTCAAAAGGAAAAACGAAAAAACGAAAAAAAAACGGAAATACGAGGCGTTTCCTATTTTCGTTTGAAACCAAACTCGAAAAAACTGGGGAAAACTGAAATACGGACCTGTTTTTCGTATTTTGGTATCAGAATCAAATGAAAAAAACGAGTCAATAATGGGCCGTGTACGTTTTGATAGTTCGTTTTTCGTTTTTGATGTGAAGAATGGAGAACGGAACCACGTGACAAGTACATTTTTCAATGTAAAATCCATGCACAATCTAACGTGAACGAATATGTATAACGTTATGAATAAATACAGTATAGTTGTAGTAGCAGTAGTAATAGTAGTAGTAGAAGTAATAGTAGTAGTAAAGGTAGCAGTAGTAGTAGTAGTAGTAATATTAGTGGTAGTAGTAGTAGTAATAGTAGTGGTGGTGGTAGTAGTAGTAGTAGTAGTAGTAGTAGTAGTAGTAGTAGTAGTAGTAGTAGTAATAATAGTAACCAATGATACACTGCAACGTTAGGCTATCACTATGAATTGAAAATGGGGGACCCTGATGTAAACAAGACAAACGTCTTTCTCTGGTCTTTGATTGATTGATTGAAAACTTTATTAACAGATTGCAGAATGGGTACAATACAGTACAGCTCAATACACACAATTGTTAAGGGGATGCAGACCAGAGAAAGACTTTCGTCTTGTTTACACCAGGGTCCCCCATTTTCAATTCATCAGGACATATATGACATACATGACATACAGATAGTCAGTACTGCTACATCTATACATTTATGACATACCAGATTTGCAAATACAGTACTGTTTGTGATACAGAAGGAGTCAAGAAAAGGGAGTATATACATTTGACGTAGAAACTGTACATTGGAGGAGGTTGGGTGGGGGGGGTTGGGTACACTGGGATATTGACAACCATACTGGGTAATTTACATTGGAGGTGGGTGGGGGGGGGGGGGGGGGGGGGGCACATTGTATAAACAAGCAAAACTGTACATTGAGGGGGGGGGGGGGGGGGACTCTGTACAAACAAACAAAATTGTACATTGGACTATTGACAAGACCATACTAGGTAAATGACTGTACATTGGAGGGGGTTGGGTTAGGATATTTACAGGGGCCAGTGTTGCATTGCAGTCTCCCGTCTGCATCCCATAACGTTTTCATTCATTCATTCATTCTATACTGTCGATAATGACGCTTACCAAGACGTCTGAGCAATCCTCCACGATGGACTGTACAAATTGCGCATAGAAATTAGGCATATGTATTGCACTGATGAAATACCGGAGGCTACTAATGCGCCAAAATACCTAGATTATATTACGATTATTTTTCTGTTGATCAAATAAAAAGCCTGCCTACTGCAAATCAATATGATTTGTCGACCATGTCACGGCTTATTGTGGTCTGCATCCCCTGAGCTGTACTGTATTGTACCCATTCTGCAATCTGTTAATAAAGTTTTCAATCACACGGACAATAAATATAATGTCTAAATGAAATGCACAAAACAAAAAATGTATATGTATCATAACGTTACCCTGGTATAGATCTGTATGCATGTATTTATTCATAACGTTATACATATTCGTTCACGTTAGATTGTGCATGGCTTTTACATTGGGGCGGCGTGGCTCAGGGGTAGAGCGGGGCGTCCAATGATCGAAGGGTTGGTGGTTCGAATCCCGCTCAAGCCCATGTCCATCCCATTGCCGTTGTGTCCTTGGGCAAGACACTTAACCTACTTGCCTCGTATGAATGTGTATGCATGTGAATGAATGTTGGTGGTGGTCGGAGGGGCCGTAGGCGTTGATTATTCGCCACGCTTCCGTGAGTCTGCCTCAGGGCAGCTCTGGCTGCAATTGTAGCTTACCACCACCGGTATGACTGTGTATGAACGAATAATGGACTCTGTGAAGCGCTCTGAGTCAGAGCAACAGTCAGTCAGAGAAGAGCGCTATATAAATCCAATCCATTTATTATTATTATTGAAAAATGTACTTGTCACGTGGTTCCGTTCTCCATTCTTCACATCAAAAACGAAAAACGAACTATCAAAACGTACACGGCCCATTATTGACTCGTTTTTTTCATTTGATTCTGATACCAAAATACGAAAAACAGGTCCGTATTTCAGTTTTCCCCCGTTTTTTTCGAGTTTGGTTTCAAACGGAAATAGGAAATCGTTTTTCCTTTTGAAACGTAGTCTACGAACAGGTCGAAAAGTACCTAGCGGAAAAAAATCTAATCTACGAATTCTAATCTGGCTTCAGAACATCCCACTCCACTGACACATGCCTTCTCTATTTGAATGACCACATCAAACAAGAGGTGGACGCAGGCAAATACTGCGGCATGGTCATGCTGGACCTACAAAAGGCCTTTGACACGGTCAATCACTCCATTCTGATTGACAAGCTAAAAGCAATTGGTTTTGATAGTCTATCAGTGAGCTGGATGCAATCCTACCTTGAGGGGAGGGAACAGATGGTGGAGGTAAACGGTACCCTATCCCCCCCCCCTCACAGTGAGCTGTGGTGTTCCACAAGGAAGCATACTAGGACCGCTACTGTTCCTAATTTATGCAAATGACATGTCGTCAGCTTGTGACTGCAACTTGTTCCTGTTTGCGGACGACTCAGCCCTGCTGGTCTCTGACAAGAACAAGTTACAGGTTGAAAAAACCCTCAGCTCGGAACTAGGCAGAATCTGCATATGGCTCGCTGATAACAAACTATCATTACACATGGGCAAAACAGAGTCCATTCTCTTCGGTTCAAATAACAAACTCAGCAAGACCGACGGCTTCTCAGTTACAGTGGGTGACAATATTGTCACAAGGAAAGATGAAATTACCTACCTGGGTTCCATCCTAGAGGCTAATCTCTCCTGTGACAAAATGGCATCCAATGTAATAAAAAAAGTCAACCAACGAACTCGATTCTTGTACCGGATCTCCTCTCTGGTAAACAAGAACACCCTGAAGACTCTGGCAGGAGCACTCATTCAGGGGTACTACGACTATGCTTGCACCTCATGGTACCAAAGCACCTCAAAGGCGCTAAAAACAAAATTACAAACATCTCAAAACAAACTGGTCAGACTACTGCTTGACCTTACTCCTAGAACCCACCTCACCCCTGCCCACTTTGACAACCTAGGATGGCTTAGAGTAGACGACAGAGTACAACAACTTGCAATGGGCCTGGTCTACAAGATACACTACACGACCAAGGTACCCATGTACATGTCAAAATACTTCCCAAAGGTCAGTGAATACCACGATCACAACACCAGAGGGAGCTCCACAAATCATGTTAAACCCAGATTCGGCTCAAATAAGGGACTAAACACGTTTCGCAATTATGCCACATCAATGTGGAACGCCCTACCCAAAGCTGTAAAGGAATGTGGATCACTACCCACTTTCAAAACCTCTCTCAAGGGACACCTACGGGAGACTGCAATTCAACACTGGCCCCTGTAAATATCCTAACCCAACCCCCTCCAATGTACAGTCATTTACCTAGTATGGTTTTGTCAATAGTTCAATGTACAATTGTGTTTGTTTGTACAGTGTCTCCTCCCCCCCCCCCCTCAATGTACAGTGTTACTTGTTTATACAGTGTGCCCCCCCGCCCCCCCCCCCCCCCCCCCAACCACCTCCAATGTAAATTACCCAGTATGGTTGTCAATATCCCAATGTACCCAACCCCCCCCACCCAACCTCCTCCAATGTACAGTTTCTACGTCAAATGTATATACTCCCTTTTCTTGACTCCTTCTGTATCACAAACAGTACTGTATTTGCAAATCTGGTATGTCATAAATGTATAGATGTAGCAGTACTGACTATCTGTATGTCATGTATGTCATATATGTCTATATGAATTGAAAATGGGGGACCCTGATGGAAACAAGACAAACGTCTTTCTCAGGTCTGCATCCCCTTAACAATTGTATGTATTGAGCCGTACTGTATTGTACCCATTCTGCAATCTGTTAAATAAAGTTTTCATTCATTCATTCATTCAACGAAAAACGAACTATCAAAACGTACACGGACCCAAGACAAATCATGGCCAACCCCTCCCACAGCCTCTTC
>NW_028173827.1:0-10000 GCF_963971535.1 Notolepis coatsorum | reverse complement strand
AAAAACAGCCAATCAAATCCCCATCAATGGAAAATGAACCCGCCCATACCCGTGCTGATTGGTCCTTGTGCAAGACTAGAGAAAGCGGGGATTTTTGATTAAACACCTGCTATCAGAAGAATAGACGGTCAGAGTGACGAGCTACAGAAGACGGCCACAAACGATACTACGAGTGACGAAGAGGACGAAACAGAACCGGAATCAAAAAAAGTTAGAACTTTTACTTTTTAGTACTTAAGTACATTTAAAAGTTAAAAGGACGGCCCTGATCCAACACCCCGGCGAACACACAGGCGTCCAAACATGTTGTTGCTCGTAACTGATCTTGTTTGTTTTGTCATCTCGCCTAAACTACTTAATTTATCTAATTTATTAGTGTGGGTGACCTGGCTTTAGCCAGGTCACTTGCCACACTATAGTAATCTATAACCTTTATTATTATTCTTTATTCCGCCGATTTTGCCAACACTACTCCTCCCAAAGCGTTCGCGCCCCATACACGTGAAAGGTATCAAAACGACCGGCTTGCTCCAACTCGAGTGTCTATTTCTTTTCGGAAAGTTCCACATCACCGTTTGGCTACAAATCGACTTTAAACAGGAACATTTCGGTCCCATTGGGAATGAATGGCAAGTTAGCGTGTAGGAGGTCAAATACATTTTTTACCACCACCTTGGGTAAATTGCGACAGTGATCTCAATTTTGGACGTAGATATAAAAACAACACATCAAAACGATGACACGGCTGTCCCCTCGCTCACATAAGAAAAATAAATGGAATTGGACATTTCTATCTCAACTGATGACCATTTGTTTGAAAGTTATGCTCTACATACAAACCAATGGCTTCCCCCCCTTGTGTTCCCATCGCCACCGGGGCCACAATTGTCGACGGAATGACACAATATCGCACACAACCCTTCATTGGGATCCTCAGGTGCTCATGTGAAAGTGACAACGCTTCATCGCTTATCGTTTTCTTTTAATCATCGTGAGAATGAAGTCATGCGTCTGCCCTCATTGAAATACATTGCATCGAAAGTGCAAGTCATCACCCTAATCAGTGGTGAGCAGGTGTGGCTCATGGCTCAAAGGAAGCTGTCAATCAACTCAGTACCGCTGACCTGGCAATGACCTCTCATGGAGTTAACCCTTCATCGCCCCTCTGTGTAGCAGTACTGAATTGATTGACAGCGCCCTCTGTCTTGCGGGTTGTATTTGTATTTATTGGTTTAAAATACAGAGACAGTGCATATTAAGGAACATTTGACTGTAAATATGCCAGTTTAGCCAAGTTGGCTAATTTTCAACTGCAGTCTCTGGGGCAGGTGACATGAGCACAACAATAATTAAAACATAGTACAATAATTAAAACACAGTAGGAATCAGTATAGGTTACAATACACTAAAATACATACAAATAAATTCATTAAAATACATTACAATACAACCCCTCAGTTAAAATGGTCGCACACTTGACCATCTCTCAACCATGATTTTAAGTTAGTTTTAAATGAAATGTAACTTTGATACTCCCTGAGCCGTGTTGGCAGACTGTGTGATTGTACTCAGTAGGGATGTCCTCTTTCATTGGTCTATGTTGACCACTCCTTGATCATTAGACCACACTCCCTTAGGCCACACCCCCGTTGTGTATCTCTTGAACCGTTTGTCGTAGAGACTTGCGGGTTGTGCCATTGTACTCGGTAGGGATATCCTCTTTCATTGGTCGATGTTGACCACTTCCCCGATCCTTAGACCACACCCCTTTATGACACAACCCCTTAGTGTATCTCTTGAACCGTTTGTCGTAGAGACTTGCGGGTTGTTCCATTGTACTCGGTAGGGATATCCTCTTTCATTGGTCGATGTTGACCACTCCCCCTATCCTTAGACCACGCCCTCTTATGCCACACCCCCTTAGTGTATCTCTTGAACCGTTTGTCGTAGAGACTTGCGGGTTGTGCCATTGTACTCAGTAGGGCTATCCTCTTTCATTGGTCGATGTTGACCACTCCCCGATCATTAGACCACACCCCCTTATGCCACACCCCCGTTGTGTATCTATTGAACCGTTTGTCGTAGAGACTTGCGGGTTGTGCCATTGTACTCGGTAGGGATATCCTCTTTCATTGGTCGATGTTGACCACTCCCCTGATCATTAGACCACGCCCCCTTATGCCACACCCCCTTAGTGTATCTCTTGAACCGTTTGTCGTAGAGACTTGCGGGTTGTGCCATTGTACTCAGTACAATAGTGTGTGTAATAGTGTGCTAGTGTAATAGTGTGTAATAGTGTGCTAGTGTATTAGTGTAATAGTGTGTAATAGTGTAATAGTGTAATAGTGTGTAATAGTGTAATAGTGTGTAATAGTGTAATACTGTAATAGTTTAATAGTGTAATAGTGTAATAGTGTAATAGTGTGTAATAGTGTAATAGTGTGTAATAGTGTAATAGTGTGTAATAGTGTAATAGTGTAATAGTGTATAATAGTGTAATAGTGTGTAATAGTGTAATAGTGTAATAGTATAATAGTGTAATAGTGTGTAATAGTGTAATAGTGTGTAATAGTGTAATAGTGTAATAGTGTGTAATAGTGTAATAGTGTGTAATAGTGTAATAGTGTAATTGTGTATAATAGTGTAATAGTGTGTAATAGTGTGTAATAGTGTAATAGTGTGTAATAGTGTAATAGTGTAATAGTGTGTAATAGTGTAATAGTGTAATAGTGTGTAATAGTGTAATAGTGTAATAGTGTGTAATAGTGTAATAGTGTAATAGTGTGTAATAGTGTAATATTGTAATAGTGTGTAAGAGTGTAATAGTGTAATAGTGTAATAGTGTAATAGTGTGTAATAGTGTAATAGTGTAATAGTGTGTAATAGTGTGTAATAGTGTGTAATAGTGTAATAGTATAATAGTATAATAGTGTAATAGTGTGTAATAGTGTAATAGTGTGTAATAGTGTAATAGTGTGTAATAGTGTAATAGTGTATAATAGTGTAATAGTGTAATAGTGTGTAATAGTGTAATAGTGTAATAGTGTGTAATAGTGTAATAGTGTGTAATAGTGTTATAGTGTGTAATAGTGTAATAGTGTAATAGTGTAATAGTGTGCTATGTGACTTGCGGGTTGTGTCATTGCACTCAGTAGGGATATCCTCTTTCATTGGTCTATGTTGACCACTCCCCAGATCATTAGGCCGCGCCCCCTTTTTGTATCTTTTGAACCGTAGAGACTCGCGAGAGACCCTCTCCCGTTGGCCGGCGGTGCACAGGCGTCACCCACACTTTCACAATTTCCCCCGTGCGGAATTGTCTAGTTTATTTATTATTATAATATTTTTTTCTCCTTTTTTCCATTTTTCTCCCATCCCAATGTTAGTCGTTATGCCAATTCCCAATCCCCTTCCTGGTCGTTGCGCACTCTACCCCCTACCGTCGGTCTGGGAGGGCGGAGACTATCACATGCTTCCTCCGACACATGTGTAGCCAGCCCACCACTTCTTTTCACCTGGCAGTGCGGACTCTCACTGGGGGAGTGTAACGTGTGGAAGGATCACACTACCTCTCCTAGATCCTTCCCTCGCTGTGCAGGCGCCCCAACCGAACTGTAGGAGTCGCTGTTTACAACGACCAGGACCCACCCACGCCGGCTTCCCACCTGCTGACACTGCCAATTGTGTTAGTATGACGGCCGGCCAAGCCGGAGGCACCACAGCCGGATTCGATCCCACTGTCTCTGTGGTGGTAGACAGACGCTTAGTCCGCTGCGCTACGCGGCCGCGCTAATTTATCTAATTTATCACATTTGTGCCTTTTTCCCACTCCAATCCCCCCCCCTCTCCCCCCCCTCTCCTCCCCCTCCGTCCGACCCCCCCCCTCCCCCTCTCCTCCCCCTATTCTCCCCCCTCTCCTCCCCCTATCATCCCCCCCCTCTCCTCCCCCCCTCTCCTCCACCTCCGTCTGACCCCCCCCTCCCCCTCTCATCCCCCTATCCTCTCCCCCTCTCCCCCCCTCCGTCCTCCCCCCTCTCATCCCCCTATCTTCCCCCCCTCTCCCCCCCCCCTCTCCTCCCCCTCTACTCCCCCCCTCTCCTCCCCCTCTCCTCACCCCCTCTCCCCCCCACTCTCCTCCCCCTCCGTCCGACCCCCCCCCTCCCCATCTCCTCCCCCTCTCATCCCCATATCATCCCCCCCCCTCTCCCCCTCTCCGTCCGAACCCCCCCCCCCAGCCCAGCTGTCGGCCCGGGACCTCAGCGCCGCCAGCAGCTCCATGGACGTCGCCGCGTTCACCTTCGACCCCGAGAGCTGCCCCTACTGCGCCAAGGCGCTCGCCAGCGAGGCCGACGGCGGCAACGAGACCCCCGGCGGGGGCGGCGACTCGGACAGCGAGGGCGTGTACGAGTTCACCCAGGACTTCCACCACCGGGACCGCCGGGACAGCCGCCCGGTGCCCAGGCAGGAGCGTCGGCGGCTGGGTGGCGCGGCGGGCAGGGTGGTGCGCGCCTGGAGGCTGGTGTGCGACACCTTCCGGAAGATCGTCGACAGCAAGTACTTCGGCCGCGGCATCATGATCGCCATCCTGATCAACACCCTGAGCATGGGCATCGAGTACCACGAGCAGGTGAGCGTGGGCATGGAGTACCAGGAGCAGGTGAGCGTGGGCATCGAGTACCAGGAGCATTTAAACTCTTGCCATTGAATGGGGGATTGAATGATTGACAGCCTTGACATCCAATCAGAGAATGTGGCATCTCTGCTGCTCTGCAGTTAAACGGAGGTTGAATGATTGGCAGCCTTGAGATCCAATCAGAGAATGGTTTCTCTTCTGCGGCTCTGCTGCTCTGCAGCTTTGTTTACGAAATCATTTTTATCTCAGTTTAAGAAGCTAACTTGTTGGAGCTAACGTAGCTAAAGGGCTACCACCGCAGCTACCAGGCCCAGGGTGGACTGTTTTGTTATTGTTCATGAACTTATTGTGCATCGTTTGATGATATATGTGACTCGCCGTGACCAAACCCGATTTGATCCGCAAAGGGGGAGGTGCTCTGAAATGAACAAATGTCTTGCTGTCCAGAAAATCCCCAAAATTGAAATCTTGATTTTTTTTACATATTTGAATTGTCATTAATCTGTTCCATTATTTGCCCTTAGTTGCAAACTTAAATACAACTTGTAAATGAGGTAATTATTGCTATAATAGTTCCACAAATTTTCTTCCAAGTGAGGATAAAAAACTACACAAGCGGGCTGTGGGCCTGTCCAGGTAGCAAGTACTTCTACTTAATAGGTGTTAACACACAGACGTCATTATTTAGCTCTCCTTTCTCAGAGAGAGAATAACACACTATTAATACACTATCTTAATGTTATAAGTTATAAGCAACGTAACGCAGTGTCTAAAAAAAAGATTAAAAAAAAGAGGCCTTGACCCGTTATAAAACGCATGTTTTAACTTAATTAAAAACCATTAAAACACAGTTAGAATTTTATGAGCGAACGAATATCGTTAGGGTGCATTTTTTCCAACCTAATGGGTAAATACATCTAAATAACAATGTTGAAAGCTTGGCTGTGTCGACGTTACAAAATGTCCAATCGCGCGGCTTGGTGCACTGCTCAGCAGCTGCAGCGCGAGGCTGGACTGCTGGAGAGATGTTGTAACCCTTTCACTGCCACACTACAGAAGCGCTTAGTAACGCGGATTTCTTTGTGCAGAATAAAAATCCAAAAAGAAACTCAGATTCTGGTTCAGAAGAAGAAGACAACGCAGACGTTATGCGGGCTATAATCACCAGCAACGCTGAAGAGCTGCTGCTGTTGCAGCGCGCAAGAGAGATGTTGTAACCCTTTCACTGCCACACTACAGAAGCGCTTAGTAAGTTGTTGTGTCTTTCACTACCACACTACATGTATTTACATCTAAATGCTTCTGGAGAGGCCATCAGAACATTGAACATTGACTTTAGCATGTCTATTTTTATCTCGTGTTATTTTAAATGCTAATAAAATCTTGAAACTTGATTTGTCTCTTGTTTATTATCAGGGTCCCTTTCACTACCACACTACAGAATGTTAACCCTTTCACTACCACACTACAGAAGGTTAACCCTTTCACTACCACACTACAGAAGGTTAACCTTTCACTACCACACTACAGAAGGTTAACCTTTCACTACCACACTACAGAAGGTTAACCTTTCACTACCACACTACAGAAGGTTAACCCTTTCACTACCACACTACAGAAGGTTAACCTTTCACTACCACACTACAGAAGGTTAACCCTTTCACTACCACACTACTGAAGGTTAACCTTTCACTACAACACCACATAAGGTTAACCTTTCACTACCACACTACAGAAGGTTAACCTTTCACTACCACACTACAGAAGGTTAACCCTTTCACTACCACACTACAGAAGGTTAACCTTTCACTACCACACTACAGAAGGTTAACCTTTCACTACCACACTACAGAAGGTTAACCTTTCACTACCACACTACAGAAGGTTAACCTTTCACTACCACACTACAGAAGGTTAACCTTTCACTACCACACTACAGAAGGTTAACCTTTCACTACCACACGCATTTTTTAATAAACTATCATGACTTTTCCTTTTTCCTCTGGGTGTTGTGTTTGCAGTCACCAGACTCATTGTAATAACAAAGAGCCTCAGACTGGAAAGCTGCCAGGTGTTAATTGCCCTAGAGAGAGGGGGGCCATGGATTACAATGACTTCTGGGTAGTGTTGTAGTTGTTTCACTATTGTCACCGAATAGCCTGCTCGTCTCTTGAAGGCTATTATCTCTGAATACGTTTTGTGATAATCACCATGAATCATAGGAAGTAGCTTGCAAAGTATCCCACCAAAATGTTCAAGTGATGGCTTATTTTGAAGGTATGAATCTGTACTTTCATAATATGTAAAAAAAAAAAAAAATGAAGATCCCTCAACATGACCCTGAAGTCCATACCTGGTCTCTGGAGTTTGTTTATGGACCACATACGAGAAAGGTCACACAGGCTTAAGACGTCTGCCCGTTTTATTTCTCTTTATTTATTTTCTTCTGGATGTTTTTATTATTAACTCATTTGTTATTAACGTCTCCATAGCTTCCTGATAGCTGGTGTGCTGATTAAACAAAACTTGGCAAGGATTCCTTGTAGCTGCCTGTCAGAAAACCTGTCTTGGTGATACTACTCTATAGACTCTGAATACCTTTCACCCACCACTGGAACTCAGTATCTCTTCCTGGACAAAGGTCCCCTTGTGTGCATTACTTGGATGGCCATTAACAGTAACACAAGAGACGGCAACAAACTGAACAAGCTCCGTAGTGGGAGTTAAACTGGTCACACTAGAGGTGGTGGCCGAGAGGAGGAGGATGAGAAGGAGGCTGGGTGCTGTTCTGCAGAACGCCTCCCACGCCTTCTATGAGGAGCAGGCCAAGATGAGGAGAACATTCAGCCATAGGGTCATCCCCCCCGACTCTCCACACACATCCTGGGACAGTCCTTCAGGCCAGAGGCCCCCAGACACCTGAGCATCCACAGCCGGTGAAATGGACTGCTGCCGGCAGCTGGAGAACTAACTGTGGCAGAACTTGAGACCCGTTAGAACTGTCTGACTCTTAACCACTAAACCCTGCACAGACTCTGGTGCCGTGTGTGTCATCATGACTATGATACAAACCCTCACTTGCACCTTTTTTCTTTTCACTTTTATTCATATTTTATATTGTATTTTTCTTTTATTACCTATATTCATTGTCATTCCTCTTCTCCTTCCCCCATGCTGCTGAATTACCCCAAGGGGATTAATAAAGGTGTATCTTATCTGATCTCATCTTATTTTATCTTACCTTACCCTGACTTATCTTATTGTGGTGTTTTATATCCATATGGCATTTTATAGGCATATACAATTTATAATTTCATTAATCTGATCATACTTACTAATACGGCAAGGGTTGGGGGTTCCATTCCCTTGTTAGCTCAATCGGTCGAGCAAGGCACTAACAATACCAGGGTTAGAGGTTCCATTCCCTTTTTAGCTCAATCGGTAGAGCAAGGCACTAACAATACCAGGGTTAGAGGTTCCATTCCCTTTTTAGCTCAATGGGTAGAAGATGGCATTAACACAGCAAGGGCTGGGGGTTCAATTCCCTGACTTTTTGAGTTCTCCACTCGACTACAGCGCTATACGTTGCAAAGTTATACCATAGCACTTACTCACACAAAGTATTGAACTGGCTGATTAATCAAATCTTCAATGTACTTGTAGAATGAAATTAACATTAAAGTGAGTTGTGATAGATGACACGTGTACAAAAGGGGAACTCCGGGAAGAAATTCTGAATTCCAGAGATGGGTGAAAGGTATTTACACGTTAGTAGAGGAGTATCAGCAAGACAGGTTTGACAAGACAATCTTTCAGCTACAAAGAATCCTTGCCATTGGAACAGATTCTTGTCATTCAGTTTGGCATCTTGTCTGACAACAATGACTTTTCAAAATTAAAAACAATAACTTCTATCAGCAAGCTACACCAATATTTTGTAAAATATAAAAAAAGTGAAAAGTATTAATTTTTCCAGGTAACTTAAAGGAACACGCCAACATTTGGGGAAATGCTTCCTGAAGACAAGAAGATAGAGACCAGTCTCCTCTCTGTGCGTTCAGTAGAAAGCTATCTGGCTGCATGTTAGCCTAGCTTAGCACAATGAATGGAAGCGGACAGGTCCGGTTAGCCTTCGGGAGAGGTGTTAGTTGGACAATGCCTAGCTGTCTACTGAACGCACAGAGAGGAAACTGGTATCCATCTTCTTGTCTCTCTCTCTGGAGAAGACGATAAGGTAATTTCCCAAAATGTTGGCGTGTTCCTTTAACTACCCGTCAAGAAAACGTCCCAAAAAAAATACAAACATGTTTTACTATAAGCCGTCTGCTTTACAGTATATAATTGACGGTATGTAATTGGAAGACATTGCAAGAATGCAGTCCTTGCAATAATGCATTTAAGAAAATAAGTGTCTCCTCAATCAATGGTAGAGAGTAGAATAAAACACTCCACGCATGGACGCATGCACAATGAAAGACAGAATGTTTGCTTACTCATATATTTCAAAATATATTCCAAGCAAGTACAATAATGGATACTCTACACACTGGACTGCAAAGAAGACTGTCAACATGTTTTGATCAGGTATAGGCCTTGATATTACCCTAGATCAGGGTAGGCCTTGATATTACCCTAGATCAGGGGTAGGGCCTTGATATGACCCTAGATCAGGGGTAGGGCCTTGATATTACCCTAGATCAGGGGAAGGGCCTTGATATTACCCTAGATCAGGGGTAGGGCCTTGATATTACCCTAGATCAGGGGAAGGGCCTTGATATTACCCTAGATCAGGGGTAGGGCCTTGATATTACCCTAGATCAGGGGGTAGGCCTTGATATTACCCTAGATCAGGGGTAGGGCCTTGATATTACCCTAGATCAGGGGTAGGCCTTGATATTACCCTAGATCAGGGGTAGGTCCTTGATATTACCCTAGATCAGGGGTAGGGCCTTGATATTACCCTAGATCAGGGGTAGGCCTTGATATTACCCTAGATCAGGGGTAGGCCTTGATATTACCCTAGATCAGGGGTAGGCCTTGATATTACCCTAGATCAGGGGTAGGCCTTTGATATTACCCTAGATCAGGGGTAGGCCTTGATATGACCCTAGATCAGGGGTAGGCCTTGATATTACCCTAGATCAGGGGTAGGTCTTTGATATTACCCTAGATCAGGGGTAGGCCTTGATATTACCCTAGATCAGGGGTAGGCCTTGATATGACCCTAGATCAGGGGTAGGCCTTGATATTACCCTAGATCAGGGGTAGGCCCTTGATATTACCCAAGATCAGGGGGTATTCGAATAACAATTGAGAAGCTATTGTGTGGCTACCGTTCTAGACGGCCTACAACGCTGCAGCTGGGCT
>NW_028173828.1:0-2000 GCF_963971535.1 Notolepis coatsorum | reverse complement strand
AATTTCGCACCACATATCAGGCATACAGGTGAGACTTTTGTTGACTAAATATCTTAGTTGATGAAATATTTTTTCATTTCAGTGTCACAGTATGACATCGATCTCCAAAATAAGAAAAGAAATTAATTTTTTTTCTAAAAAAAAATTGGGGGCAGGGAGCCGCAGCTGATTGGCTAAAGAGCCGCATGGCCTCGAGGCCGCAGGGTGCCGACCCCGCCCTATACTTTTTTTTTTTTTTTTTTTTTTAAATCTTTCTTCCCCTCCTTTTTCCCGATTTTTCTCCCATCCCACCCTTCCTGGTTGTTGCGTACTTTCCCCTACTGTTGGTCCGGGAGACCGTAGACTGTCACATGCTTTCCTCCGACACATGTGCAGCCTGGGGCAGGCCAACCTGGCCGCGCAGGTTCTCACCGGGGAGAGTGTAGCGTGTGGGAGGCCACACTATCTCTCCTCAGATCCAACCCTCGCTGAGCAGGCGCCCCGACCGAACTGTAGGGGTCGCTGTCCACAACGCCCAGGACCCACCCTTCAGCTTTCCCACCCCCTGATACAGCCAATTGTATCAGTGTGAGAGGCCAGCCAAGCTGATAGCAACGCCGGGAGCTGGATTCGAACAGGCGAATCCTAGTGTCTCGCCCTATACTTTTAATATATAAAATCACGGGAGACTTGATAGCTTAGACTTATGATTTTTATTATCAGCAATGTTAAAACATCCTACTGATAAACAAAACACTGTAAAGGTGTGTGTGCATCATATATATATATACTTTTTAATTGCATGAAACATTATGAAGTATTCCCTAATGCCGCTTTTCCACGGTACCTACTCAGCTCGGTAGTACCCCCCATAGATTAGATAGATATAAAGACGGTACCCCCCCCCCCCCCCCCCCCCGTCATCTTCAACGCGACACACGGAGGATTTCGACGCTAGCTATCGAGCTACTGTATGAATCCAGTGCCTTATTAGCTCAATTACGCTAGCCGCGATGCTAACCGTTAGAACGCGAGGCTACTACCAGTTCATCCACCTCGCCGCCTCCATATTCCATTGCCGTTTCTGAATAAAACACGTAGGGCTAACGTTTAAACTTGCGAAGCTCTCTCCACTTCTCTCACGCTCTCGTATCCCCGGCTGTCTCCTCAAAACAAACCCTTGTGTATACTGTTTACTTTTACTCGTAGTATCTACTCGGATCCAAATAATGTATTGCCTATATTTATTGTAACATATAATATAACTGATGGGGCATACAGACCCTCATCTGCACCTTGGTTTACACTGTTTATTTTTCTCATATTTTTATATTCAGATAAAATTGTATTACCTGTATTCATGTCTTTCTACTATTACCCTGCCCATACCTGTACCTCCCCTCCCCCATGCTGCTATTACCCTGCCCATACCTGTACCTCCCCTCCCCCATGCTGCTATTACCCTGCCCATACCTGTACCTCCCCTCCCCCCTCCCCCATGCTGCTATTACCCTGCCCATACCTGTACCTCCCCTCCCCCATGCTGCTATTACCCTGCCCATACCTGTACCTCCCCTCCCCCATGCTGTTATTACCCTGCCCATACCTGTACCTCCCCTCCCCCATGCTGCTATTACCCTGCCCATACCTGTACCTCCCCTCCCCCCTGCTGCTATTACCCTGCCCATACCTGTACCTCCCCTCCCCCATGCTGCTATTACCCTGCCCATACCTGTACCTCCCCTCCCCCATGCTGCTATTACCCTGCCCATACCTGTACCTCCCCTCCCCCATGCTGCTATTACCCTGCCCATACCTGTACCTCCCCTCCCCCATGCTGCTATTACCCTGCCCATACCTGTACCTCCCCTCCCCCATGCTGCTATTACCCTGCCCATACCTGTACTCCCTCCCCCATGCTGCTATTACCCTGCCCATACCTGTACCTCCCTCCCCCTGCTGCATTACCCTGCCCTACCTGTACCTCCCCTCCCCCATGCTGCTATGAGGCCTGGATTCCC
>NW_028173829.1:12500-14249 GCF_963971535.1 Notolepis coatsorum | reverse complement strand
ATGTTGACTGTATCATGCCCAGCCTCGGGCAGCGCTATTATTTAAGAATATGTTGACTGTATGATTTAATTTTTTTTTAATTTTTTTACCTTTAGGGGGGGGGGGGGCCTCGCGTTTAAATCTTGCACAGGGCCTCGCATTTCTCCCAGGCGGCCCTGCTCAGGATTTTACACTTCGGGGTGGTAGCTATCGAGGTGAGAGATTTGTAGCGTGACAAACAAGACATCCCATGGAATAATAACAAGAAAATCAAATGGGCTACAATGAACCCAACGGCCTTGTGTGATACCAGTGATGTTCTCAGAATGATCAAATGGCATATGGCTCCTTTTCATATACGTTATTATTACCCCCCCCCCCCCCACATACACCCTCATACTATTAGCAGTAGCCACGCCCATCACCATTCCAACCGTATGGCAGCAGATAAGCGGAGGGCCGATCTGATGACCTTGGCAAATGCATCGGATGCTTTTAATCTCGTTCCCCCTACTAGAAATAATGTCCTCAGTTATCTTCCGGTAAAATATATGATCACCCTCACTGCCATAAAATTCAGTAAAAAAAAGAAAAAAAACCTGCTGTATGATAATTTATAGACTGCCCACATTACATGATTCATGCTGATTCTTGTGAAAATCCCTTCTATAAAGTCTATTGTCTTGTGACTGAATTATACCAAGAAGCCGTAGGGATTTTTAGCTAGAAATCGATGGCAAGATATTTGAGCCAAGATGGCGGCAACACTACACGAAGCTCTGCGTCTCTCCAGTTACATATTATTAATACTACAACTCTGTACATATATCTGATTAGCACTATACTCAGTAGTACTATTTTATACCCAGTTTAATCACCTGTACATTGTATATTATTATTATTATTGCACTTTACTGTTACATTTGCACTCTGGTTGGATGCCAAACGTATTTCCGTTGTACTTGCGCTGTATAATGACAATAAAATAGAATCTAATCTAATCTAAGCCTGGCGTGAAGAACATTTCAAACAACAACAAAAAATCGCCCTAATGTGAGAGTCACTAGAAATCACAGTCCTCTTATGTTGCTGATCAGAAGGGGACTGAATCCCTTCCGTCTCCGCCGAACGTACTCTACAGTAGTTCAACACATTCACATCATACCATTTAAGTATGCGTTTGATTGAGATGGCAATTTAGTAGGATGATTGGATTTGTTCAAACGCCTCTTCGTAATGATAACGGGGGGGGGGGTCTCTCTCGGTCGCTTCGCTGAGGGCCGTCGGTGAAGCAGCGCTGGAGCAGAAGCCGTTGGAGAAGTTAATGTGAGTGACCTTTAAGTCGGTCTTTACCCCGGCTTGACTCATCATCCTTCACAACTAGCCTCAGATAATGACTCGGTGCCCAAACCAATAAGGAGACTTCATTTTTTATTCACTCCGTGGGGCACTTCATCGCTTTGTCTCGGGGTCTTATATGACAATAATAATAATAATACATTTAATTTGTAGTGCACTTTACATTTGGAATCAAATCTCAAAGTGCTACAGGGTAAAAACATAGGCTTTAAAAACATAGGCAATTAAAAAATAAGGCATAAAAACATACAAAAAAAGGGATAAAACACACAAAGGCGTGTATAAAAGGTTAAAACTAAGAAAAAGGTTTGGTGAAGAGGTACGTTTTAATCCTCTTTTAAAGGAATCAGTGGTCTGTGGTGCTCTCAGGTGGTCGGGGAGGGCGTTCCACAGGCGAGGAGCAGCCAGGCA
>NW_028173829.1:0-7500 GCF_963971535.1 Notolepis coatsorum | reverse complement strand
GAACTAAATAGTTGTCTTAACGTCATCTAGCCGGCTAGCAGTAGCTACAGATAGCTCCTGATATCAATGTCTTATAACATTGATTGAATGCGTATTCGAGCTGAGGGCTTGCTGAATGTGAAATGACCAAAGCATAACGTTACCAATAGGGTCCCGCTGCAGCGCCGGAGAATCCTTTTTGGAGCTAGGGCTACTAGAGTACACACAGACAGTGGAGCTGTTTGCAGATAGCGAGCATTTTGACTTGTTGCGTGGTGGCGATGTCTCGCAGATAATACAACTACAAGTCTAATTATATAATATATATATTTTATTAAAAAAAAATAAAAATAAAAGGTTTATATAAAATAATTTTTAATTTCTTTTTAATAAAAAAAAACGATCGGTATCGGATCGGTATCGGCCGATATAGCTCACGACGATCGGTGATCGGTATCGGTGGCAAAAAACGTGATCGGGGCATCCCTAGTTAATAGCTATTAGCCCTTTATCTCGCCTTCCAGGAAATATACTAGACCAAATGCTGTATAACGCTTATATTCACGGCGCTATAAAATGAGAACGTATTGATGAAAAAATTATTTCTTTAATCCATTTTGAAGGGACGGTTTATGGTCCCAATTGACAATGAGAATGGACAGATAGCAATACTATAAAGTATAGATTTAGCTCTACAAACAGCCCCAAGTCTGTTTACATTTGCCGGTCCTCTAGAGATTTATTAGACGCATCCCAATGGCCCCGAATGTGTTAACAGTTTGAGTGCCAGCCATTAACATTGCAAACATGGTGGGCGGCTACGTGGCGTAGTGGGCAAGGCGCTCGCCACAAAATCTGGAGACGCTGGGCTTGCCTGTTAGAGCCCAGCGCTCCACATTTGCTTTCAGTTTAGCTGGTCATCCGTACTAATACACATTGGCCGTATTAGGGGGTGGGAAACTGATGGGTGGGGATCGGGCGTTGTGGACAGCGACTCCTACAGGTCGGTTGGTGCGCCTGCGCAGTAGAATCAGGTGTCGGGGGCAGCGTGAGCCTCCCACAAGTTACTCCTCGCCACTGAGAGATCGAGCTGCGCAGGTGAAAAGATGCGACTGCTGTTACCTCAAGTACCGGAGGGGACTTGTGCTATGTATGACTTAGTCCACATTGCAGCCGGCTTGTGGGAGGCAAGAAACAGCGTTCGTGACAGGGGAGGGTTGATTTGGATGATACGAAATTGGGATGGGAGAAAATATAGAAAATGGGAGAAAAAGTGGATAAAAAAAAAAAACATTGGAAACATGGTTAAATGCCACCACCCACTTCAATGATAGCGTTGTGAACGCATAATCTCTGTCTTACATTATGGCTATGTGTCTAATCTTCCCGTCGCTTATCAATGACTTGTTTGCTGTCAACATTGTCAAAACAGATTGTTTTTTAATCGGTTCATTTTCCTTTTATAGCATTTTGAAAAGCCCTCGTTTTCAAGGAAAATATATAGATTCCGTGATAAAAGGCATTTACTGGAATATTCTAGCATACACAAAAACGTTGTAATTTTTCGGCCTATTTATGAATCGTTTTCAAATAAACGCTAGATTATCGATAGTATATGTGTACTTATGCACACTATATAGGCGGGCTGAAAAATCGATTCTCTCATTTCCTCATCAGCAATCACCACGCACACACACGCATAGGGCAAAAGCTTATATCTCTGTGAAAACAGCTCTGATTATCCTAAGACTGGTCAAATAAATTCCTTACCTGAGATCAGATGTTATCCAAAAACATTATTCCAATTCCTGATCGCCTTTCCAAATATCGATCACGCTTATTGATTACAGTGTTGAGTCCTGTAAATACATAATCCACGCGTTTTCCGGGCCGGTGAGCACAATCGATCCTTCAGATGCCTCGACGGAAAAGTTAAATGAGCAAACTGACCACTCCCCCTGCATCAGTGTAAAGTAATGGGGTGCAGTTACACAGGGAGAGACGATAGGGGGCGGTATCTTCCCAATTGAGCTCAGAGAGACTCTGCAGCACTAACCCGAGGCTCGATTGATGAAATATGAATTCAAATCGCCAATAAAAAATAAAAGACAAACAAATGCTATATAGCGTCGGGGGCACTCAAAGGTCGGCATGAACTAACGACAAAAAGCGTCCGTGGCACTCAATGTGTTAAAGCAGAAGAAACCAAAAAACTTTGGGTGCAAGAGCTCACACAAACAGTTTATGGCCTCATAAAAGTCAGAACCCTATTCATTGTCCATGGAGCAGCCCCAGGTCGGTGCGTTCAGAGAGGGTTCTCTCTCTGATTTCTAGCTTTAGGAGAGAGTGTTCACAGATCCTGCTATCCCTGGGCACAGGAAGAACGTCTGTGAATTCTTGAAATGGGCATTTTCCTTATTTCCAGTTTTATACTCCACAAACTGAACTGAACGGATTTTTCATTATGTACGATCATGGAAGACCTTAGGTTCATTCTCTAGATGACGGTCCTGAAAGCAAAAATTATAGAATGTTCTACAATAAAATGCAACCTGTGCAGCAATAAGCGCTTTTGTACCGTTGTAACGGTCTCATTTCAAAACATCCAAAATATCAAGGACACTAAAGGTGCTGTGAGTGGTATTTTATTTTTGTTAAAATAAGGTCTACATGTTAAAATAATAGCTCTACACTCCGACAACCATCACTGATATAGAGTGTTTGGTCAGTAACAAACCATTATTTATTAACAAGCGTCTCCCAGTCCCTCCACTCTGCAGTAAACACAAAATACATTTTCTGGGATCCCTTCCCACTTTATCCAATCAGGAGAGAGGACTTCATACTGCAAAAATGGTCTGACATAGAATATATGCAAATATGTGCCTGAAACAAGTGAAATAATCTACTGTACCAGTGCAGTAAACTAATGTGACTAAGAATAATAATAAATATATCTAGGGTTCTCTCTCATGATTGGATAAAGTGGGAGGGATACCATAACATGTATTTTCTATTTATGGCTGTCAGAATGTAGAGCTATGTAACACTTATTCTAACCAAGAAATACCATTTACAGCACCTTTAAGATGAATCTGCTGCTAGCAATAACATTCCCCTAATCTGTCTTTTCTGGCCTTTACCAACCAAACCCCCCCCCCCCCCCCCACACACATACATACACAGGGGAGTTAATGTAGGATACAGGCCGTATATTTCAGGTGATAAGGCTGCAATGCGTTTCTCCTTTATTGTCGTGTTGCTGAATTGATGTAGGCTTGCTGCAGTCTGTATGATCTGTATTATTGAGAACGTTCTTTGACCCAGTGTTATTCTACCAAACAAGATGGTAAATGGACTGCATTTATATAGCAGCTTTGATCCAAAGCGCTTAACAACTTATGCCTCACATTCACCCATTCACTCAGACACTCACACACACCGACAGTGGAGGCGGAGCAGTTAGGTGGTTATGCGTCTTGCTCAAGGACACTTTGACGCGCTGCCGGGAGGAGTCGGAATGGAACCCGCGGAACCTTTCCGCTTACCAGATGTCCGCCATGAGCCACCCGTTGCCCCAAAATCCTTCCTGCAGTCGCATCAAATGAGATTTACTCTACCATTACAAGGATCCCAGGGAGAAATCAATTGATCTGCCCAATCGATCTTTTATGCAATCGATCACCTCATCTATCAAATCCATCGTCTTTTGCATTTCAACGAGCTGTCCTGAAATGGATCAATACAGCCTCTGGAATGAGCTCCATCATCTGTCAAGATTAGGTTGTAGTTGTCATGAATGCTATTGCGTGTAAAAGCGTTAAATGATAGCCTATGTACTGGATTCAAGATTCAAGATTCAATCGTTTTATTTCAACAGCCAGAAACTGTACACTGTTTGAAAAGGAGATGGAAGAAGCAAAGCTTATCCGTTTCCATCCCCCACTGGTACTGTATGTCTGATTCAGCCAAATGCGTTTGTTGCATCTTCTCACTTCGCTGGGAACATCTCATAGAACAAACATAACATCTACCCAGCTGTGGCTGAAGCAAACAAACCTTCATGATATTTGAGATTGATTTGATTTAAAAGTAAAAGTAAACGTTATCCATTCAAAATACTACTTACGTACGTACGTAAGTAGTAGGGGCGACAGTGGCTCAGGAGGTAGACCGGTAGTCGAAAGGTTCCCAGTTCGATTCCCCCTCCTCCCGGGCAGCGTGTTGAAGTGTCCTTGAGCAAGGCACTTAACCGCTAATTGCTCCCGATGTGCAGGTTGGCGTGTGTGAGTGAATGTGAGGAACAAAATTGTAAGGCGCTTTGGATAAAAGTGCTATATAAATGCACCATTTACCATTTAGTATCAAAAGTTAAAAGTGCACATTCCAATGACAACTGAAGTCGACGGCTGTGGTTGGAGGATCAAGAAAAGAGGGCGGGGTTTGAGATAGGTACATTTTACCGGCACTGATGGCTTCTTTTCTAATTTAGTAGGCTCAAATAAAAAATGCATGGTTTTATGAATTGGTCATATGGTGGAGTAAACTCAAGTGAAGTATAAGTACCTCAATGCTGCACTTAAAGTTAAAATAAGTGGTATGTTGTCGTTAAAATAAGTGGTATTTTGTCGTTAAAATGAGTGGTATTTTGTCGTTAAAATAAGTGGTATTGTGTCGTTAAAAGGTGGTATACATGTTAAAATAATAGCTCTATAATCCTATAGCCAGTGTTTGGTCAGTAACATGGGTCTCCCAGTCCCTCTGCTCTGCAGTAAATGCAAAATATATTTTCTGATATCCCGTTCCCACTTTATCCAATCAGGATAATGCAAAGATGGTCTGACAAAAATAAGAAAGAGCTACAATCAATAGCTGCACTCAAGAGTTCTGCCACAGGGTGAGCACTTGTAAATATAGCTACCCACAGTGCCTGTCTCACAGGAGGATACTCTACTATGGATTCCATACAGAGAACTGCGCTGTGCTGGAGATCACATGTTGTGCAAGAATGCATACTGTAGGCGTAGATTTAAGGGTGGAGTTGCAGGGGACATGTCCGCCTCTATATTGAGAAGAGGTAAATGTGTCCCCCTCAAAAAATATAGCTGATATGAAAGACAACCCCCTCCCCAAAAGAGGGAAAAAAATAAGGGGGTCAAAACATTTATATATCTTTCTTACCTGTAACTATATATCAACCTACACTATAGGACCAGACCATCTCAACCTTGCAGACGTGCCTCTCAAACCTTCATGGGGGGAACGCCCCTTGCAAGAATGTAATATACTAAATTGCTTCTGATGAGACGTGGCTGCATGTCGTCGTAAACACAACAAAATGTTTTGCCTTCATAAAGTCATTAAATGAATCCAATTACAAAGCCCATTCAGAGACCCTCCAGAGAGACAATAAATGTTGATGGCATCGTCACCTTTTCTAAATGGGAATAATAATAATAATAATAATAATAATACAAATTAAAAAAAGGTCCAATGAGCAGGACTGGTATGTCATGTGCCCATCTTGTTATTCTGGTGAAGGTGAATCTTATATCGTTATCGGCTGCAGTGGGAGACGTGCCGTAGCTCTCTCTCTCTTCCTCTCTCTCTCTCTCTCTCTTCCTCTCTCTTTCTGTCTCTCTCCTCTGTCTCTCATCTCTCCCTCCCTCTGTCTCAGTCATTATCTCTCTGTCTCCCTCTCTCTGTCTCTCACCCCCCCTCACTATCTGTCACTATCTCTCTCTCTCTCTCCCTCTCTCTGTCACTATCTCCCTGTCTCTCATCCCCCATCTCTCTCTCTCTCTCTCTCTCTCTCTCTCTCTCTCTCTCTCTCTCTCTCTCTCTCTCTCTCTCTCTCTGTATGAGAAATGTATGAAGATTATATACTTTCACATTTGAAGCCTGTCAACTTCGACACAAACTAATCAGAGCAACATAACTGGACCACATACCACTTTAACACAACCTTTAATCAGAGCAGCATAACTGGACCACATACCACTCTAACATACACAACCTTTAATCAGAGCAACATAACTGGACCACATACCACTTTAACACAACCTTTAATCAGAGCAGCATAACTGGACCACATACCACTCTAACATACACAACCTTTAATCAGAGCAGCATAACTGGTCCACATACCACTTTAACCTTTAGAGGTCAACGGATCGAGGATTGAACGCTCCCAAGCACTGTAATACACACACGTTGTGTAGAATGCATACTTTTACTTTAGATGCTTGAGTACATTCAATAACAAATACTTCTCTACTTTTACTTACTTTGACCAGAGTACTCATTTATCTGGGTATTTCTACTTTTACTTAAGTAAAGGAACTGTGTACTTCTTCCGCCACTGGCTGTAGCAGAGGATATACATGTGCAGAGCTCCAGGCTTGAGATATACTGAACCATGGCCAACCCAAGTCAGAATCACTGAAAAGAGATCAATGGCTCGTTGGTTGCCGAGCTCAACCTTCCCCCTTTTCCAGAGCTCCGCTGTACTGACACGTCACTCGGCTTCCGAGCCTGGGGCCCCCCACCTCCCCGTGGAGGCCCCTGATGGCCCCTGGCTTCAATACACTCTACTGCAAAGGTGAGCTAATCCTGAGTGATCCGTCAACAAAATGCCGCCTGGTGCCCTCTGGGAAATGAGCTTAAATGTACTGTACCGGTATGGCTGTGTTCATTGTGAGGGAGCATGTCTATGTTCCCCGGGTCCTATGTTCCCCGGGTTCTATGTTCCCCGCTTTGATTGATTGATTGATTGATTGAACATTTTTGACCACCAGCCCTGATTCCAAACTCTAACCTTAACCAGTTTGAAAGAGGGCCTAAGTTTAACCGTTCGAAACAAGGCGGACATTAATAATTAATAAAATAATACAAATTTATAAAATTTTCAATCTATTAATCAATCAAAGCGGGGAACATAGAACCCGGGGAACATAGGACCCGGGGAACATAGGGATGATCCCCATTGGGACTGCAACTGATCAAAGGTGTAGTGGGCACAAGGGGACCTCTCCTCTGGGATCTCCCAGAGATCTAAATGATTCCACTTTCATATTTTGGTTCAATATGAAATCAGAACCTATAGTAGTGAAATATTGTCATTTGCAGTGATTCCGGTGCGCACACACAGTGCATCAGCGGTATTTAGAGACACATCTCTGGGGAGAACATTTAGATCAATTCTACTGATTCCACACACTTCCTCATCTGAATGACCAATGATCTCTGGTGTAGGAGGGCGAGGAGGGAGGGGCTAGGGGTGTTCAGTCTGGTGGGGGCTCATCATCTGTGACTACATCCATCTCTCTCTCTCTTTCTCTTTGTTTCTTGGCCCCCTCTTTCTTTCTTTCTTTCTTTCTTTCTTTCTTTCTTTCTTTCTTTCTTTCTTTCTTTCTTTCTTTCTTTCTTCTTTCTTTCCTTCTTTCTTTCTTTCTTTCTTTCTTTCTTTCTTTCTTTCTTTCTTTCTTTCTTTCTTTCTTTCTTCTTTCTTTCTTTCTTTCT
>NW_028173830.1:73415-96032 GCF_963971535.1 Notolepis coatsorum | reverse complement strand
AACCACCTCCAATGTACAGTCCCCCCCCACCCCACCTACCCAATCCAATGTACAGTTTCTACGCCTAATGTATATACTCTTTTCTTTCTGGACTCTTTTTGTATCACAAACAGTACTGTAATTGCAAGTCTGGTATGTCATAAATGTATAGATGTAGCAGTACTGTCTATCTGTATGTCATATATGTTACGATGAATTGAAAATGGGGGACCCTGATGTAAACAAGACGAAAGTCTTTCTCTGGTCTGCATCCCCTTAACAATTGTATGTATTGAGCCGTACTGTACTGTACCCATTCTGCAATCTGTTAATAAAGTTTTCATTCATTCATTCATTCAACTGTTGAAACAGTTGAAAATGTGCCAACCTGGCTAAACTGGCGTATTTACAGTCAAATGTTCCTTAATATGCACTGTCTCTGTATTTTAAACCAATAAATACAAATACAAATACTGAGAACCGCCGTTTTGTAACGCCTGCTTGGCACCGGTGTTTGAGTGAACGAGCCTATTGCACACGAGTTCAGTTTTAGTGGCCATGAAACATTTGCCACCCCCTCAATCCAATCAACGGTGTTTACCCTGGAACACTCTCTGTTTGTCTTTCTGTGGGCGCAGCATGCTCTCTGGGCAAATACATAGCAACGTATGATGATGATGACATAATAATTTTTCCTCCTTGACATCTGTACTTTTAATTAACCACACAATTATCAATAAATCACGCAAGCGGAGAAGAATCAACTCTTGTACGGACTTGGAGACCTGAGACAGGTTTGTTTATTGAAGGCTCTTTTCGCTGGAAAAAAAATAGACTTTGTGTGCGAAGAGATCAGCTTGTACATGCTGTACCTGTGTGGCACAGTCAGCGAGGGCATCCTGCGTCTGTGGGCATCCATCCTGGAGGACAGTGGGAAATCGTTGCCACGTGCAGATTACTGATCTGGTTGTCATCGCACTGAAAGGTCTGAAAGCTGAAAGAGTGACTAGCAAAACAAACAATTCATGGAAAATCTGCAAAAAGTGCAAACACATAATAAATGTGCAGCACAACAAATAACATCTTTGTTATTAGAGTGACTAGCAAAACAAACAATTCATGGAAAATCTGCAAAAAGTGCAAACACATAATAAATGTGCAGCACAACAAATAACAAATGTGCAGCACAACAAATAACAAATGTGCAGCACAACAAATAACAAATGTGCAGCACAACAAATAACAAATGTGCAGCACAATAAACAAGTAGAATCTCTTCAGGGATAGAGGGAAGTCCGTGGGAGTGACAACAACTGACCTGGAAACCTGTACAGACGCAACACAACACACTCACTCCTCCACTCGACGCGACTAGACTCAATGCCTTTTCCCCAAAAGACACTGCAATCAACTTACACACGTTTTTTTTATATAATAATAATAATACACTTTATTTATATAGCACTTTTCATGCAAGAATTGCAGCCCAAAGTGCTTCACAGCAGTCAAAAAAGACATGAAAAAGAAAATTAGCACAGAATTGGCAGATCAAGAGCATAAAGTGCAGACATGAAATCGGGCATAGAATAAGCATAAAACGAGCATAAAATAGCAGCAGCAAACTAGACAAAATTGAAGAAAAAAGTAAAAAATAAGGCATAGAACATTAAATCACATAATATTTCATATTAGGATCGAACATATTAATAGGCCTCTTTGTGTAAGGTTTGATTGTCACTGATACATAAAATAGGTATTACGTAAAATCATCATTTATAAACATTCATTGTGTTTTTCTGTGCTCTAACATATTCTTCAACACATTAGCTATAAATCCCCATATAGATCAAAAGAACAAGACTCAAAAGCCTTCCACCATCCCCTTATTTCAACAATTAGTTCCATCCTGTAGACACAGCGTGGTACCGGTGTCGGCTGTGGTGGATGCTCCTCTATCTCTCTCTCTCCTTCCAATAAAAAAAGAGAAGGCGTGAGAGAAAGCTCTACACTGTAAGAAAAAAAGCTGCAAGAAAACGGTAAATGTCTGGCATCAATGGTTACCAAATACTTACTGTCAAATTACAGTCAAATCAAATACATTTACAGATTACAACCTTTATTTAATGGTTAATATTTTGATAAAAGGTAATTTACTGTATTTTTATGGCATTTACACTTAAAGTAGAAAAACAAAAGTAATCTGTAAAATAATACAGTGAATTTTCTGTGAAAAAAAACATACGTTTTTTACAGTGTAGGGTAGGGTGGGGGGGGGGGGGTTCCTGAAGCCCTTCCTCCCTTTCTTCAGAGCCCCTGAGAACACAGGAGAGCTCCTGAGAACACAGGAGACCCCCTGAGAACACAGGAGAGCTCCTGAGAACATTGGAGAGCTCATGAGAACACAGGAGAGCTCCTGAGAACATTGGAGAGCTCCTGAGAACATTGGAGAGCTCATGAGAACACAGGAGAGCTCCTGAGAACATTGGAGAGCTCCTGAGAACATTGGAGAGCTCATGAGAACACAGGAGAGCCCCTGAGAACACAGGAGAACCCATGAGAACACAGGAGAGCTCCTGAGAACATTGGAGAGCTCCTGAGAACATTGGAGACCCTCTGAGAACACAGGAGACCCTCTGAGAACACAGGAGACCCTCTGAGAACACAGGAGACCCCCTGAGAACACAGGAGAGCTCCTGAGAACATTGGAGAGCTCCTGAGAACATTGGAGAGCTCCTGAGAACATTGGAGAGCTCCTGAGAACATTGGAGAGCTCATGAGAACACAGGAGACCCTCTGAGAACACAGGAGACCCTCTGAGAACACAGGAGACCCTCTGAGAACACAGGAGACCCTCTGAGAACACAGGAGACCCTCTGAGAACACAGGAGACCCACTGAGAACACAGGAGACCCCCTGAGAACACAGGAGAACCCCTGAGAACACAGGAGACCCTCTGAGAACACAGGAGACCCTCTGAGAACACAGGAGACCCTCTGAGAACATTGGAGACCCTCTGAGAACATTGGAGACCCTCTGAGAACACAGGAGACCCTCTGAGAACATTGGAGACCCTCTGAGAACACAGGAGACCCCCTGAGAACACAGGAGACCCTCTGAGAACATTGGAGACCCCCTGAGAACATTGGAGACCCTCTGAGAACACAGGAGACCCTCTGAGAACACAGGAGACCCTCTGAGAACACAGGAGACCCTCTGAGAACACAGGAGAGCCCCTGAGAACACAGGAGAACCCCTGAGAACACAGGAGAACCTCTGAGAACACAGGAGAACCCCTGAGAACACAGGAGAACCCCTGAGAACACAGGAGAACCCATGAGAACACAGGATACCCTCTGAGAACATTGGAGAGCTCCTGAGAACACAGGAGAGCTCCTGAGAACACAGGAGACCCCCTGAGAACATTGGAGAACCCATGAGAACATTGGAGAATCCTGTGAAGCACTTTGTCAAAGATAATTTTCCCCTTGGGAAAGTTTATCCTTATTTTATTTTATCTTATCTTTTCCTCTGGTCCTTTTTCGAGTCCCTTGCTTCAGCTGGGGCTTTTTTAGACCCACAAACTCCCTATTCATGCTTTATCCCTCTCTGTGTTGGCTATCAGGGACTTTGTGGGGGTATGGAACCTGGAATAAAGGTGTCCTCAATCCCCCAATGAATGTAGCGTTAGAAAGTCTCTATTTACCTCCAGGGTGTATGCTCTATTGTGTGCACGCGCGTGTGTGTGTGCGTGTGTGCGCGTGTGTGTGTGCGTGTGTTGTATAGCTTGATTAAAAAACTCCATTACCCATGCATGAAACAGAGAGTGTACTCAATGAGTGTGATGCTGCTGTGAGATAGAGAGGGAGATGAAGCAAACAACTTCTGTACAAACTTTAGGAAAATATTTACCTATCCATTTTTCTGTTTAATAGTGTCTGGAACAGACAGTGTTAAATACAAGCCTAAAATTATGAAGATGTACTCTTTCTTTTCTTTTTGAGTTTCCATTTCGAGGGGGAATGTTTTTTTTTTTTCAAAAATAAATGTGTTGCCTTTATTTAACCAGATAAAAAAAGCATTGAGGCAAGATCTAATTTACAATGCTGACCTGGCCAAGAAAGCAGCAACATTTACACAATGGTAAAAACATATAAAACACAGAGAACAACACAACAAAAAGCAATCACTAATTGTGCACATTTGGAACAATAAAAAACGAAGGTACGTTACTTATTACTACATGAGCAGCTGGTGGTAAGGACCTCAGATAACATCCATTTAAAACTGGCTAAAGGAACAAGTGCCATCAGTTTGAGGCTTGACTGAAGGTCATTCCAAGACCAAGGACCAAAATAAAAAAGACTCCTTTTTCCAGCCTCAGTCCGCACAGCAGGTACCTGGAACCGTATCCAAACACTGGATCTGAGGTTGTAAGAGTCGCAAACTGGTAAAAATTATTGAATTGGACTGGCTGTTGGCTGCAGTCTTTAAATCACAGAAACAACATTTCGCCTCTCAAAAACAGACTCATCGGATCCTCGTTTTCTTCCCTCTTGCCACCGTGCAAGAAAGGTTGATACGGTTGAAAAAGATTTTCATCATCGGTCTCCTTCGCTCGAGGCCACATTAATGATGCAGCCTTTCCTATTAGGCCGTGTGAAGGAAGTCATTCCTGTGCAGACGATCAATCAGCTGCGCTAACAAGCCCCAGACTCTGACTGACTCCGCGCGCCACGCTCATCATTTAAAGGCCATCCATCACCTCCTCCGCCAAGCTGCCAGTGCCGGAGCGGCCGCTGCCAGCACACGACGAGATAACAGTGTCACAGCAGCCGGGGGCCTCTGGCCCCTTCTTTCACGTCTATTAAGACCTCCTCGTGTTTGTCAATGTAAACAACCAGGGCCACTGGGGCAAAGGAGATAGACGTGGGTTATTGTCTCGTCAGGCGCAACAGTGATCGTCAGGCGCAGGAGTGATGGATCGTGTGGGAATGAAGGACTCCTCTTTCTGCTGAATGTAGGGAACTGATTCATACAGCTACTTTGGTGACAGTGGCTCGGGGGGGGGGGGGGTGATTTGATTTGATTGATTTGATTTTTATTTAGTACATACAATTTATACAAAAGCGTAAAAACAAGGGGTACAAGGATAACATGTGAAAGTCTGTCGACTTGTTTCCAACATGGTCCCAAGAAGAATACAATAAATCACAAAGAAAGAGTTAAGAAGATAAGATAGATACAACGAGTAGATAAAATAGACAACGCAATTTTCTGAAAGAGCCTCATTACAGCATGTCATGTTCCTGTTCTTCAAGAGTGGTGGCCAAGCAGCACCCACTGCAACCTATTGTTGCAGATGTCGCTTCACACCCCTCTTGAAGACAGCAATAGTGGGGGAGTTTTGGATGGCCCCTGGGCAGAGAGTTCCACAGCCGGCAGGCTGTAGACAGAACGCCATTCTGTGAATAGGAACCCTTTCTAGGCTCATAAACTGAGAGCTGTCCAGACCGTAACTGTCGTCCGTGGACCTGGCCACGCAGGACAATGCGAGAGCATAAATAACTGGGGGCAGATCCATTTAACATTTTATACATATGTCCCAGTTTCAGAAAGGAGACCCTCTGCTCCACAGGGAGCCATCCCACCTCATTGAAGTGACATGGCTCAAAATTATTGGTTCGAGGTGGCAGATTGAGGAACAATCGTAAGGTCTTATTTTGGTTGGTTTGTAGCCTGTGTTTACTTTCCAATGTAACACCACTATACCAGTACGTACATGCTTAATCATATTGGCTGAGGATCATGCAGTTGGCAAGCAATTTCCTAGTTTCCAGTGATAAGACCCCTTTTTTCTGTGCAAAAATGTCACCCTTGTGTTAACTTTTTTGATCACCTTCAGGGCCATTGTTTTCCCTGAGTGTTTGGTCGAGGTCTGCACCTAGGTATTTAACACAGTCTCTAGACTTGACACTGAAGCCATTACAGCTGATCTCAAGTCGGGAGCATTCCTTTAATTTATGTTTTGAGCTGAATAGAATTGACTCAGTTTTTCCAAGGTGAATCGATAATCTGTTGTCAACTAACCATTTGTGAAGGCTTTCCAGCTCCCTACTGAGACCGGCTTGAATTTCTGCTGTGTCGTCTCCAGACACCAGAAGTGCTGAGTCGTCAGCATACAGTAGGAGTCTGCAGGATACTGCAGACACCATGTCATTAACATATAGTGAAAAGAGCAATGGAGCAAGGATGCTGCCTTGCAGCACCCCACATGTTATTTCATTATATGAAGATGCGACACCATTTATGTTCACAACCTGGGTCCTCCCAGTCAAGTACGACCTGAACCATCTCACCGACCCATCGTCCATCCCACAGGCTTTGAGCTCCTCAAGCAGGATCTGATGGTCAACAGTATCAAACGCTTTCTGCAGGTCAATCAGAACCATGCCAGTCGTTTGCAACAGTCCATCTGGGTTCGTATATGGTCAGTGAGATCAATCAGGCAAGCATCCGTAGAATACCCAGGGCGAAAGCCAGACTGGAATTGATAAAGGAGATCTGTCTGTTTAAGAAAATCTGATATTTGATTAAATATGACCTTCTCAAGAACTTTGGAGATGACGCTGAGAATAGAAATTGGACGATAGCTTCCCTCGTTTGTCCTATCTCCTTTGTTGTGTAGTGGAACCACTCTGGCACATTTTAAGTCGTCGGGTACGATACCCTGTTTCAGTGATAGGTTGATGATATGTGTTAGAGGTTCACTAATCTGGTTTGCTCCGTCTTTGATAAACCTCACTGGTAAGCCGTGTAGAGGTACCTACTGGTAAGCCGTGTAGAGCGGTCGCCTGGTAATCAGAAGGTTCCCGGTTCTATTCCTACTCCTCCCGGGGCAGCATGTCGAAGTGTCCTTAAGCGACACACTTAACCCCTAATTGCTTCTTGCATGCTTGCCTCCGCCGTCGGTGTGTGAATGGGTGAATGTGAGGAACAAAAATAGTAAAGCGCTTTGGATAAAAGCTGCTATATAAATGCACCACTTACCATTTATTTACCATTGTTTGCTCTCTTTTTCTTCTCTGCAGGTATGAGTGTGTGCCACCGTGTGTGTGTGTGTGTGTGTGTGTGTGTGTGTGTGTGTGTGTGTGTGTGTGTGTGTGTGTGTGTGTGTGTGTGTGTGTGTGTGTGTGTGTGTGTGTGTGTGTGTGTGTGTGTGTGTGTGTGTGTGTGTGTGCGTGTGTGTGTGTGTGTGTGTGTGTGTGTGTGTGTGTGTGTGTGTGTGCGTGTGTGTGTGTGTGTCAATCCGCAAAAGTCCACACAAGTCCCAAAGAAGAGCCACATGAATAGTTATATTTTTGTAAACAGAGCCAACAGGACCCCAGGACTGCCCAAAAAGGCCAATTATGGACCTTGTGGCCACAGTATGTAAATAAATCCAAATGCCAGGCACCATGTGGACACGTCTGTAGAAAAGCGAGAGGAGGGCTAGGGGGGGGGGGGGGGGGGGGTGAGGGCTTAGCCCATGGCCTAGAGCAGGCGAACAGGGGGGGGGGGCCCTCTTTGTATGTGTAGGTGGGCAGTCGGGTATCTGCACATGTGCCCCAGTAATTAGCCAACAGGGGAGATGGGGCAGCAAGCAGTGTTGGGGCTATAGGAGCGAGGCAGTCTTTGTGTTCTGGTGCCCCGGGGGGGCAGCTGGGCACACCACCTGTTAATGAGCTCTGAAGTGGCCTCTAATGGGAGCGCTGACTGTGGACCACCCCATGAATCAGTTATAGAGGAAGACTACCCAAGGAGACAGACAGAAGGCCAACTAGTAGGAAATGAGGAACAGAAATCGTATCCTAATATTCACACGGGTTATATCCATTTTGTTTTCTGATGTCCTAATACTGTAGGTCTGTTAGCAGGTGGCCAAAAGAGTTATCACTTTTATATTAATGAATAAATACATTCATTAATTCATTCATTTGTGCCAGAAATGCATAAACTATAGACTTTCACTCTAGGAGGAGTAACCAAACTGTGCGGATGCAAGTAATTTTGTCAGACTTTTGGAGTAAATCATATTATGTCATTAA
Source organism: Notolepis coatsorum (assembly GCF_963971535.1). Classification (NCBI taxonomy): domain Eukaryota; kingdom Metazoa; phylum Chordata; class Actinopteri; order Aulopiformes; family Paralepididae; genus Notolepis; species Notolepis coatsorum. The sequence continues at coordinate 87,969 of NW_028173830.1, read as the reverse complement.
TATTAAAATGTTCATATTTAGGCTCACTTTGCACTTCAGTATTTCACAGATGTACGGTCGTGTGCATACAATGCTTGTAGAAGAACACAAACCTCCTCCTTTTCAATTGAATTGTATTGCGATCATCCATGTCTGCGGTTACTACCAATTCAAAACGTTTTTGACAAGCGGCGAGCGCAGGTGTCGTATTGCTGTGCAATTAGTCTTTTCCGAGAGCTTTGAATCGTATTTGTGCATCTGGTGCCTTCAAACAAAGACAGACAAACAGACCGTGTCTAGCATCTCCTCACGCCATGCTGTACATCACTGTGTTTCCACCCTGTTCATCTTCATTCGTCATGTGCATGAGTCTCTGTAACCTGCCTCCGTGTGCCTCTCTCTCTCTCTCTCTCTCTCTCTCTCTCTCTCTCTCTCTCTCTCTCTCTCTCTCTCTCTCTCTCTCTCTCTCTCTCTCTCTCTCCTCTCCAGAGGCTCTGCTCCCCTCCTCTCCTGCAGCGTTGTCAGTCAGAGAGACTGGTGTTCGGGTGAAACAGTGAGGCGGAGAGGAGGCCTGCCCAACACCAGACTCCTGTCAGACTGATTACTATAACGCTACAGGGGCACTGGGGAGCAGGATGCGCTCTGCTTTGGAAAAATATCCACTGTGTGTTGTTTACTGTTTACTACATGTGTCCATCCAAAAGGGTGAAGTGTGGTTTTGTGGTTGTTATTATTATTACTGTGTTTGAAAAGTCTGTGTATGATGATTGCTGTCGGGCCCCTATTATAGATGGGAGGGTCAGACTAAATGAAGGGCCACCCTCTTCTTCACACTCGAGCGATCTGAAGTACTCTCCAATGAACTATTCCATCTGCATGTCTGCAATTTATCCCGAATAATGCCGGATCCCATTGAGGAAACAGTTACTTCCGACAGACTGCCACAGCTGGAGGGTTTAGACGTCCTTTGATTGAGACCCCTCTTACGTCCCCCTGCCCCACCTCCGAATTAACCCCCTGTCACGGACCCACAAAGAGAGTGGGCATGGCCTCGTCTGATTTATCCCACACGCAGCCTCCATAGGGGCACAGTTGGCCTCCCAAGCACCCCATTAGCCATACGCTCTGGCCCTCTTGGCCTCTCGCTCCCCCTCCGAGCCACCCCGACCCCTCCCCACTGTCCCGCCCTCACGACGCCTGTCACAGAGACACAAACTGTCACTCAGAGGGACGACACGGGCACAACGGTGACTGGAGAGGGATCCCAGTCAAAAGGCAATGATTAGCAATTAATGGGGTATTATACGTGTGTGTGTGTGTGTGTGTGTGTGTGTGTGTGTGTGTGTGTGTGTGCGTGCGTGCGTGCGTGCGTGCGTGTGTGTGTGTGCGTGTGTGTGTGTGTGTGTGTGTGTGTGTGTGTGTGCGTGTGTGCGTGTGTGTGTGTGTGAGAGATAGAGAGAGAGGGTGGATTTGGTCAATCATGCTAAGAGTGCCCTCCCTCCTCAGTCCCATATGCTCTCAGAGGGGTGCAGCCCCTCGGGGCTATTGAGGGAGTAGAGTACCCCCAGTCTGCACACACAGAACAGGACAACCCCAACACAGCACAGCCAGGGCACATACTCCTGCTGAGCCCTGGATTAGACAGACCTCTTCCCACTGCAAGCTGGATCTCACCGGGCTCTATACGCTCTGACGGATCTATGTTCAATATAACTTGATTGACCCTCCCTGGAACCGTTAGCCGGGGATACTGGGTGGTGACTGAGTGACCCAGACGGGCGTGGATTATACCCAGCTACTGAGGAGGAGGAGGGCAGGTTTTCATACTGGGATGTGGATGGTGGGTTTCTGCGAGCGGGGCCACGGGGCCGGCGCTTGGAGCCCGGTGCTGCTGAGCGTGTGCTGCTGTCTCTGGCTGTGCCAGAGGACCGGAGGGCTGGAGGCAGCGGCCGCGGGTGATGCGAGTGGCCAGTGGGTACTACCAGGGTTCTCAGTCCCTGTGCTGTTATTGTCGACAGAGACGGGGGCCACTCAGGACGGGGCCGGCGAAGGGGCCACACCAGCCCCCACCAGCGAACACGAGGACGACAACACTCTGGGCTACACAGGTACTGTGGTTGCTTTCACTTCCTGGTTGAATGTCATGAGTTCCATCGTGCATCATTTGTTAGAGGCTATATAGACAAAATATAGACGCATTAGGGGAAATTGTCAAGTTAAATATAAGTGAAAGGCAGTTTTTGGATGTTTTATTCAATTTTAACGGAGCCGAGTTAGTATTTCACACCAAACAAATCACCTTTTCATATCGTAAACATAAATTCCTTGGTCTCTTTTCTTTTATAGCCATCGTCCGCTGCATCATACACAGAATATGACTTTGTTAAATTTATCTGCACAAGAAAGCTGCGAGCTTAGACTTTTCTCGAGTGCGATTACTGTGGTATGTGCCTGTGGTTTTCATAGACATGCGATCAAAGAGCCAACAGACATGTAACATGTCTGTCACATCAGGTGTGTAAGCCTCTTATTGAGGATGCTTATCAAAGGGATTACAGATTGCAATCTGAGGGATCTATCACTCATAGATGTCTTTCATATGGATAATCCGCAGTTTAATACCTTGTTGAAACAATGAAACTGGGTTTTAAACTGGGTTTTAAACTGGGAAAGGATTTCCACGATGTGTTTCTAACCTTTAAAGGGGAATCCCACAGAATTTAAGAATTCACGTATGTTCTTCCTGTGCCCCAGGACAGTAAAGTCAGTATTCATGAACATGCACCACTCTCTCCTAAAGCTAGCAATTAGAGAGAGAACCCTCCAATCTGTGATGTAACTGGGATGTAAAATCTGGGGCTGCATAGACAATGAATGGGGGGCTCTGACTTTATGAGGCCATAAGATGTGCATGTGAGCTCTTACATCCAAAGGTTCATATTCAAGCATTGCTGGAAGGTCTGAACTAGAATGGAAACCTCATTTGTGTGAGTTCACACAAACATTTTATGGCCTCATAAAATCAGAGCCCCATTCATTGTCTCTGGCTCAGCCCCAGAGTCTGCATCCCACTTACATCGCAGATTGGAGGGTTCTCTCTCTGATTCCTAGCTTAAAGCAGAGTTCAGCCTGATTTTCCACTTGCCAAATTGTTTTTGGAGATCGACAAAAAGCCCCAGATCAGAGGCGAATCGGTGTTCGCTCGCCGTCAATTGCTACGTGCGAAGAAACTCTGTCTTGAAAAGCTGTCAGAACGAGGCGGCTAAGTGACGCAGTGGGCAAGGCGCTCGCCACTAACGCAGGAGATGCTGGTATCGAGCCCAGCTCTCGGCGTTGCTACCAGCTTGCCTGGTCGTTCATACTAACACAATTGGCAGTATTAGAGGGTGGGAAAGCCGGTGGGTGGGGATTGGACGTTGTGGACAGCGACTCCTACAGGTCGGTTGGTGCGCCTGTACAGCAGAATCAGGAAGTATCGGGGGCAGCGTGAGCCTCCCACGCGTTACTCCTCGCCACTGAGAGATTGCGATGTTCAGGTGAAAAGATGCGACAGCTGCCTCCTCGTGTACCGGAGGGGACACGTGATGCAAGGCTTGGTCCTCACTGCAGCCGACCAGTGGGAGGCATAGTCTAGCAACGTTCGAGACAGGGGAGGGGAGAATTGAAGGGAGAATTGGCGAGGCGAAATTGGGATTGGAGAAAAATAGAAAAATAAGGAGAAAAAGTGGATACAAAAAAAAAGCTGTCAGAACGAGAAAATTATTGAACCTATTGTAATATTCAATGACCCTGCCGTGTTATTGGAGTGTCTCTGTTATTAGTTGTCATTCATTCATTCATTTATTCATTCTAGAGCTGTCCCTGAAGCCTGTTTTTGGGATTCGAACCTTTGCCAGGGTTTTTCTAACGGACGTTCGAACCATCGTTTTTTTAATTATGCAAAAGATTTGCTCCTAAATAATTGTTCTACTTTAGGCACACAGCGCACATTTACGCATATAACGTAGCACATATGCGTTGTCCATTCGGAAACATTGTATTATGAAATAAGACGGGCGAGTGTGAGTCACTCAACTCTCTTTTTTGCATGATTGATTCATGTCCTGATAATGTATGACGGATGGTGACCCCTCCTCATCATCAACTAGACTGTTGTTGTGTCTGTGTTCGCGCGTGACTTTCTAATTATTGTAAACACAACATAGTACTGTGATATTCAGATATATATCACATTCTGATATATATGTTTAGTGTAAAAAAAAATATGTAAAACGAAAATTGTAAAATAACAATCTTTTTTTTTTAGGGGAGGTTCGAACCCATTAATTAAGATTCGAATGCCAACGTAAAGAATGAAGGTCCGAACGTTCGAACGTTTGGGCTCAGCCCTAATTCATTCGTGATTTTATGCACTTTATAAATGGGGGATGGGCAATACTATACAGCCCAGAGAGTGGTTGACGAGTTATCTTTGTTCTCCGCTAGCTTGTTATGATGATCCTAATGCTTCAAACTTCAAAGCTGTATTTATCACATGAATTTGGCAACAAAAGTTTCATAATCTGAATAATCCACAATGACAATAGGGTAGGAGATATAAGTAGAGACCTTGTGCTTTTCTCCGGTGTCTTCCTCTGACCGAAACAAATACCTCCTCTGACCTAAACCTGTGTCACTTCCTTCCTGTGTGTGTTTTTGTGACAAAACGTCGTTTGGAGACCAGATGTGACCCGTCAGGGATTCCTCCTGGTGAAAGATCTTAGAAGTAATGTAATGACAGAAAGTTGAGTTGTGTGAACAGCACCGTGCTCTGATGTGTTTTAAAGATGCATAGTGTGTCTAGACACCTTTTAGAAGAGAGTTCACAAATACTGACTGAACTGTCCTGGGGCACAGCAAGAAACGTGAATCCTTAATAAAATGGGTGAAATACTCAAATGTTTCGGGAGAGGGGGATTTGTTGAAAAGCCTAAAACACATTTTACTATACATATAATTCTTAGAATTATTCCACTTTATGTCATCATCAAAACAGCATCATTCTGAGGCTCTGTGAACCAAATGTAAACCGAGAAGATACTTGTAAACAGAATTGCAGACCCTGCCGCTGTAAACACTTTTCATGTGGCGTCTAGTTTCAAACCGTTTCCCAAAGACCCAATTTTCTTCTAAGGACAGTTTGTTTATTTGGTTAGGAAAATATACAACGTAATTTCTTTTCTACTTTCCTTTGGTTTCAAATGTCTTACATGCCTGCACCTTTTAACGTTATTGCTGCAACGATCAAATGTAGACAAACATGTCTGCCGTGTTTGTGTACTCCCGCTAAACCAGACCTGGCTGGGAGCAAAGAGAGATGAGGATTGTGGGGGGGAATGAGGCGCATTACGTTGTTCGGCTGACATAGCCAGTGTGTCCTGTGACAATAGAGCAAATACACACACACACACACACACACACACACACACACACACACACACACTGTCTGTCTGTCTGTCTGTCTGTCTGTCTGTCTGTCTGTCTGTCTGTCTGTCTGTCTGTCTGTCTGTCTGTCTGTCTGTCTGTCTGTCTGTCTGTCTGTCTGTCTGTCTGTCTGTCTGTCTGTCTGTCTGTCTGTCTGTATCTATCATCTATCTATCTAACTCTCTCATACACACATCTATCTATCTATCTATCTATCTATCTATCTATCTATCTATCTATCTATCTATCTATCTATCTATCTATCTATCTATCTATCTATCTATCTATCTATCTATCTATCTATCTATCTATCTATCTATCTATCTATCTATCTATCTATCTATCTATCTATCTATCTATCTATCTATCTATCTATCTATCTATCTATCTATCTATCTATCTATCTATCTATCTATCTATCTATCTATCTATACACCCCCCCCCCCCCCCACACACACACACACAGAGTCTGGAGCAGATTACTGATGAGGCGTGTGTTTAGTTATGTTCCTGCTCTTCTTCCTGGTGTGTTGCCTGGCTGTATTGTCCCAGTGAGGAAGCCTGCATGGTGATTTACTGGACCTCACACAGCCTCTCACTGCTCCAGGAAGTCTACTGCAGAAACAGGAAGTCCAAATTAACTGCTAGAACCATTATACTAGGGTCCGTCTCTGTGGGTGGTACTGGAGCAAGAGAATACTTGCTGAGGTCAGCATGAAAAAGAGAGTTATTGCATTAATTCTTTTTAAACATGATTACAAATCGTCCTGCTTCGGTGTGCAACTGTTTTAATGGATTTTGTCTATTTTAATCAGTGTTTTGTCCTATTTATTCAATGTGTAATTTTCTTCTCTTTTCATCTGTGCTTTAGTTATTCTCAGCGCGCCTGTAACTCGGCGCCGTTGTAAATGAGAGCGACCTCAATCATTCTTCGAGTCTAAAATAGAGGTTTGAAATTAAATGAAAGGTTAGACGACACAGGGATCGCTGTCGTACTGTCACCATAACTGCTGTATCTTGTGTACAGTATTGCTCACGATATTCCCACAGCCTGAGTCACATCATCTATTATTTACGTATTTCTCCTGACATTTTAGGCGGTGAGAGGGGTGTTTTGAGACTTCCTGTTTGGCTTTGTGTAAAGGAGTTAAGATGGCGAATCGCATCTCTTTTGCCTCAGTGGTCTCGGGTTCACGCGCTGGTTAACGGCAGCCTTCGTGTTAATCTGCTCCGCGGACAGTTCCAGGAGTTCATCTTTTAATCTGGCCATTTAATCCCATCTGTGCATGAGAATGAAGGGAATCGATCTGGCCCAGTCAGTGAATTGGAAATGAGGCTAATGTACTGTAATACCCCGGTCTGCTGTTGATAGAACACAGTGGGCATCTGCCAGAGACTCAGGGAGTGTGACTGGCTGGCTGGATGGATGGATGGCTGGATGGCTGGCTGGCTGGCTGGCTGGCTGGCTGGCTGGCTGGCTGGCTGGCTGGCTGGCTGACTGGCTGGTTGGTTGGATGCCTAGCTGGCTGGCTGCTGGCTGGCTGGCTGGCTGGCTGGCTGGCTGGCTGGCTGGCTGGCTGGCTGGCTGGCTGGCTGGCTGGCTGGCTGGCTGGCTGGCTGGCTGGCTGGCTGGCTGGCTGGCTGGCTGGCTGGCTGAGTTCACCTTTGAATGTTCCATGGAGGTAAAGAATCCTTTAGGTGCCTGGCTGTTTTTAGTTTTTTTTTTTAATATGAAGACAGTGTCATTTGTGGAGGAATAGGGCCCTTGATTAAGATGTTACTCTCACGTGTGACTGATCAGACTGCAGCACATTGAGGACATGCCCACAGTAGGGTTCATATGACTCCTCCCTATCACAGTACCTTCTGTGCCAAACACATACCAATTTGGCAGTGGTTGGCAATAGGTGGCCCGTGGGCCAAAATGTATAAAATATTTTATATCAGACCACTAGGCTATGTTTTATCCATGTTGAGAGTGAATAACAGGTATAGGCAGCGAGGTGTAGCACTTGCTCAACATGAGAACATCACACATGTGAACAATGCAATTAAACTGACATCAAATCGGAGCAAAAAAAGCTGAATCCGCTTCAAGAAGACACGCTACATTAGGTATATAAGAATTACAACGAGACATTCATGAACTCAATTAAAAATACAATTAGGCTTTTAACCCTCTAAAGCCAGGCTCTACACTAGACACGTTTTGCAAAACATTAAATATCTTTGGAACCATTAGACTCGCTTTAAATTGTATCGGAATCAGGAGATTGTCATCTAAAATGTTCAAGTGTATCTGAGAATGCGCGGAAGTACGGCATAGAATCTTGAAATATCTAGATTGGTCGTTTTCTCTGGACTGCATCTAATCAGCTGTGTCTATCTATTTACCATATATCTATGTCTGTTACTATAGCCAATGGAAATGCTAGAAATGGGCTGGGAGAACCAATGGAAAATTCCTATCGTTTCGTATATATCGTATATCGTATATATAATAATGGAAAGTAGAAAAGACTGCAAATGTATGTCTTAGTTATAAGGTGGTCTGTCACAGAGTTTCAATCTTTTCACTATCAATTTATTAAATTAGCCATTGTTTTTGGTTCCGGCCCACCATATAATGGAAACTTAATTGCAGACCCCTGCCTTAGAGTATAGCCTGCTAGAGCCAGTGTAGGTAGGTGATCGGCTGGCAGTTTTGGGGTCTTTGATGAGTAATAATGACGCACTTCTTTATATACGTGAATGTGCATGTGTGCCTAACATCAATAACATCAAAATGTTTATTACACTGTACCGAAGATCATTGGCTGTATGTAGCTTCACAGCGATAGAGTCAAATATGTTATCAAGTGAGTGAACTAACTGATGTGAAACGGTGGAACGAATGTAATGTAATAAACATGATAAGAAATAAACACTGTTTATTATCACTTGAGTTTGTGTTAAACTAGCACAATGGTTCACAGGCGCAAATAAACTCCTACATTTTGACACAATGCCCCCACCAAACCGGTTATGCTTTTCTGCTGGCTTGCTAAGGTTAGTTAGCGAGCTAACGTGATGAATGAATTGGCTTGGCTGGCGCTTTTATTTTGAAGGCAATAATTCTCCACAGAGAAGTCTTTTATTTCAGCTAAATTAAGCTAGGTGACACAGCTACAGATTTGAGGCTATCCCAGTGAAGCCGTGCACATCCAGTGATCTTCGGTACAGCGCGATAAACGTCTGTTGATATGATAATCACTTATATAAAGGAAGTGTGTCATTATTACTCAACTGGGACCCCGAACCCGATCTGTCAACCGACCACATCCTGTACCTACAACACCGGGACGGAGGGAATAGTATGAACGCACCGCTTTGAGTAATAAACTTTGGACTGACACCACAACTCGATACTTTACTCAGAGCCTCTCGTAAAAACTAAAAGAAAGCAGGCCTAACACCAGGCAGTCACATCTGGACCGTACTTGGAATGTTATTATAAATGACACATTGACCTTGAAGTCCCAAAACGCATTAAGCACTTGTCAGTGACCCGCCGGCAAACCTCGCTCATTGACATCTCAGCCGGCTGTAAATGACTTCCCGATATCAAAGGATCCCCGGCGCGGCACTTCGTGTCTATAATGAACGAGAGTGACCCGCGTCGAGGCAGATGGATTAGAGAGAGGCGCGCTAAAAACCTCCACCGCGCACTTATGCGTCGTTAGCCTTCGCTCCGCGCAGACGGAAGGAGACAGCTCTTTGATTCTCTTCGCCCAGACATGAAAAAGGGCTGAGGTGCGACTTTAGAGAGGAGCTCGTAACCTCGCTCTCCGCTGACAGCTACCACCGCTGCGTCTGTCACAGCATCACAAAGGGAGGCAACTTCGCCGCGCCACTCTATTTGTCAGTTTATGGAAATAAAGACGTGGAGGAATTGAAGGTCGTGTGCGCCCGCTGATTGACTGTGGAATAGAAAGGTTCCAGACAGCCGTAATGTTTTATCCTCTCTCTCGGCGAGTGCCCCTGAACATCTCGAAACAGACCATTCACTGTACTGACGGATGTGCTGATGGATGGCATGGGAACAAAGAGTGCCGTCGAGCCCCGAGGACGCTTATATGGCAGAGTACGCGGATACATAGACGAGACCACCACGTCCGTACACATTTCACCGCAACGCTGGCTCTCTTACCCTGAAATTCCTTTTTCGTCGCCAGTCATCCCGGCCCCGAGGACGCCGTGTCCTCGCGGTCTCGGGCGTAACCCGAGGCCGGTGTCGTTGCCTGTGTGGGTTTGCCGCGGTGTTCAGCGGTCACAGTGGGGTAGAGAGGAACGGTTCCCATTTCCCCTCTCTTATTGATGTGTAGGAGGAGCGGGCGCGTGCGTCTGGATACATGGAGATGACAGCTGCACTGCCGGGGGGAGATGGAGAGCTCAATCCTCCATCCATCCTGGGCTCTCATCACGGGGCTCCTGCGACCGGCCTTGAGTTCCCACCCCTGAAAACCAATTTGCTTGCCAGCGTCGCCGCCTCCTCCTCCTCCTCCTCCTCCTCCTCCTCCTCCTCCCACACGCATTTTACCCCAAAGTCGTTGCGGCGGCGCGGTGTCACGTCTCCGACGGCACTTCATCGCTGATCCTCGTCAGCGTTAGTGGCCCGGTACTCACCACGCACGGAGAGGCATGAGCTTCCATGTTGTTATCCCCCTTCCACTCCCCTCTCCCCTTCTTCAGAACGCAGCCACAAAGCTCCCATTTCCCCTTCAGAGCCGACGACATAGCAGGATCCCCAGTCGCGCCTGGAGGAGCGATTCCACTCGAGATGTAATTAGCTCTAACTCCGCACCGATGTCCTGCACACACACACACACACACACGCACACACACACACACGCGCACACACACACACACACACACACAGCTTCCCGCCGTCGTAAGAGGAGCCGCTAGGCCCGGCGGGGTTTTTCCTGTTTCCCACCCAATCTCTTTTCATCTCCCTGATCCCCACAGCTTAACTTAGCACTGTCGCGGGAAATGGGTCTATTAGCCGAGTAGCCGACCCTCCCCGGGTTGGACCGGGGCAGTGCGGTCAAGAGGAGCTGGAGTACGGGGAGGGATTTGGGATGAAGGGTTGAGAGAGCACACGGCGTATGAGGCGGGAGTATTCAGATTCACGTATGAGGCTCGTGATTGTGGGGAGGGCGACGGGATATGCTTTGGCTTAAGTGGCGCTAATCGTCTGCTCTCGCCCCGAGCGAACACTCTTGACTTCCGAGTCAAAAGATAATCATTGGGTTTTGCTACTTCATATGTAAATGGGGGCACCATCTGAATGGAGACGGTAGGAGGAAACATTCTGCCACTAGTCTTTCCATATGTCTACTCTCAGTGTTGTAGTGCTGATTTTCAGGACTCGTGACTTGACTTGGACTTGAGCACTGATGACTTGGACTTGGACTTGGACTCTCTGCATTCGGACTCGGAAGGTGCAGACGAGGACTTAATAATAATACAGATAAATAGTTATTAAAAATGTTTTGTAATAGGCCCTAATCATTTGGCATAAGATATTGATGGCTATATTAATACCATAACATTATTTAATTTTACATACGCACCATCATTTCAGCAGATATATGCAGCTTTTAACTTCAATAGCTCCATTTGGGAAGAGCGAGTTTCTCTATGACTAGGGTGATTCTGGAGGGAAATGAGGCAGTTGTTTTAATACCTTGCTTGACTCACCATGACACCATTGTATTCAGATGATATGATATGATATTTTCATTTATAATGTTTTTATAATAATACATTTTTACATCGGCCCGGGGCGCAACCCGGGGAAAAAAGAATATGAATAAATAGACAGGACCATGGAGACAGGGAACCAGGCAGACGGACAGACAGAGAACATAAGAACACCTCAGACACGCAACACAACAGCAAAGTAACTCAATGATCATCTAGAGCGAAAAGGTGGGTTTTAAGCAAGGCCTTGAATGCCTGTACGGTATTGGCAGACGTTGAGAGGGAGCTTATTCCACAGTGTCGGCGCCATCACTGCAAAGGCCCGGAAACCCTTTGTCACCAGTTTGGCCCTCAGACACAGTTGGTCATTCGATCTGAGTGATCTGAAGCTGACGGGTTGGACCAAGAGTTTTTCAATGTAGGCCGGAGCGAGACCATTGAGGGCTTTGTAAGCGAATAACATGGTTTTGAATTTGATTCTCTTCCTCACTGGGAGCCAATGGAGAGAGACAAGGACTGGGGAGATGTGGTCCCTCATTCTGGTGCCTGAGACCAGCCTGGCAGCAGCACTTTGAACGTGCTGGAGGGGGAAGAAGAAGATGGTTTTGTCCGGAAGACCAGAGTAGAGGGAATTGCAGTAGTCCAGTCGTGAGAAAATGAGCATGATGATGACTTTATGAAGGTCGCTGGGGGAGAGGAAGGACTTGATCTTTTAGATGAGGCGCAGTTGGAATACTCATCCATCAATCCGGGCTAAAGTCTGTGATTCAACATGATATTAATAATGCATGTTGCTTACCCTAAAATAAGGGGGCTCATCTATGAATGGATGGAAGAAGGGCAGTGTCTAGAATAGATCCTGTTAGTTAGAGGCTGTTTTCACGCTGTTCTCCAGTTTAAAGCGTAGCATTAACGTCCTTGACATCCTTCACACAGAAAAACAGCGTTGCGTCCACAATGTCAGTATTGCGTTATCGATGCTGAAACAATATATTGTGCAGCTCTATACAGAAGGGTTCATCTTCACTTACCTCCTTTGAGTAATTTGTGTATATACTTTAGCAAGCAAAGCCATTCGGTTTCCATAGCTTTATTCAGCATAGCTATGGTGTGTACTACTACGTATGTTGACCTCATCAAATCAAAAAGATGTTGATCTGACCTGAACTCATCAAGTACATAGGGATAGACTTCAGTACTATATTAGATCAATAAATATGGATATACTTCAGTACTATATTAGATCCATAGATAAGGATATACTTCAGTACTATATTAGATCCATAAATAAGGATAGACTTCAGTACTGTATTCGATCCATAGATAAGGATAGACTTCAGTACTGTATTAGATCCATAGATAAGAATAAATGTGGGTACTAGATTAGATCCATAGATAAAGGATAGGATTCAGTGTTATATTAGACCCATAGATAAGAATAGACTTCAGTGTTATATTAGACCCATAGATAAGAATAGACGTCAGTGTTATTTTAGACCATAGGATAAGAATAGACTTCAGTGTTATATGAGACCCATAGATAAGGATAGAATTCAGTGTTATATTAGACCCATAGATAAGGACTTCAGTGTTATATTAGACCCATAGATAAGGACTTCAGTGTTATATGAGACCCATAGATAAGGATAGACTTCAGTGTTATATTAGACCCATAGATAAGGATAGACTTCAGTGTTATATTAGACCCATAGATAAGGATAGACTTCAGTGTTATATTAGACCCATAGATAAGGACTTCAGTGTTATATTAGACCCATAGATAAGAATAGACTTCAGTGTTACTGTATATTAGACTTCTGGCAGCTTTGGGACACAGAGGAGTCTCTTGTTTATATCCAGAGGAATCCGACGTCTCCTCAGGTTAGTGGGGATATGAATGAGTCAGACAGGTGGATCTATGTATAATTTATGAGTCCATGCAGCAGGAGAGAGGAGAGGCTCTCACACACATCTGCAGGGCCGCCCTGCCCAACAGCCAGATCAGGCACCACGCCGGTGGCGGCTCTACCACTAGGGGTGCTCGGGCGCCGACCCCCCTCAGGCCCTACCCTGGTTATATGAGAGAAGAAGAAAAATAAGTTTTTCGTTTTTTGTTTTATAGCCCTATAAATAATATAAACATGTTTAAAATTAATAATATTTACTCATTTTAAGTATGTTTGTGTTTCCAATGCACAATATAACGTTATTATATAAAAAAAGAAATACTCGTTTTCTTGAACAGGAAGTGACTCACTTTTCTTTTTTTTTATTTTTTTTTTGTATTTCTCGGCCCGGGCTAGACGCGATAGCGCTCTGAGTGCGCGTCACGGTTTGATCGCTGTATCCGTCGTAGCCAATCAGTGCGTAACGCGTTGTGCGTTGAAATATGACTATTATGTTGGAATCCGGGTGCGATTTGAAGCGGTCTAGCCAGTAGCGTCAATCATTTCTGTAGCCGCATTTCGCGGAGACGCTCTCTGATTGGCCGACGCCAGTATTTTTTTCCGTAGCAGAATTTCACAGAGACGATCTCTGATTGGCCGAATCCAATTTCTAATGTTCCAATTCTAGCTTATTCCTGGGTTGGTCCGTTGGTGGTAGAGATAGTTGTGTTGTTGTGAGATGCATGCAGCTGTTTGTCTTAGAGCGTGCCGTGACTGCAAGTTCTTTAGACTGTTAAGCTTAGGCACTCTTTCAAAGTTGGTTAAGGTTAGAGTTTGTCTTAGAGCATGGCGATAGAACGCCAGGTAGTTTGCAGTCTGTTCGACGCGGAAATGGACAAAGGAATGAAGTACTTGTGTTGTGTGGTGCTGTTCTGCTAACAAGCTAACACTTGGCTAACAAGCTATATGGCGGATGCAGTCTGGACACAGTGGACAGTGGTCTGGAATACATCAACAGTGGATTATACACTTTATCAAGGCAAGCCCTCCTGCCCTGGACGTGTCAACTAAACAGTGAGTCTCTCTCTCTCTCTCTCTCTCTCTCTCTCTCTTTCTTTTGGATTGAAAATACGTGGATTATGGCTTGTTCAATATCGTCTATGTTTGAATGAATGAATGAATGAAAACTTTATTAACAGATTGCAGAATGGGTACAATACAGTACGGCTCAATACACACAATTGTTAAGGGGATGCAGACCAGAGAAAGACGTTTGTCTTGTTTATATCGGGGTCCCAGATTTTCGATTCATATCGATAGTTTAATAGCTAGCCTTGGCTCGTTTAACAATATGCAAAATATGTGTACAGCCCTGTACTCATACTGAAGTTATTCTTGGTATATAATAGGTCTGATTGTGTAACGAATCGATTCCACGTCGCGCTGTGTGTGAGAGAGAGAAGGAGAGAGGGAGAGATCTG
>NW_028173830.1:63415-68415 GCF_963971535.1 Notolepis coatsorum | reverse complement strand
CACACACACACAGACACACACACACATGCACGCACTGACACACACACATACATACACACCCCCCTCTCTCTCTATTTCCCTTTGGCTCTCCCTCAATAGGATGTTGACAAGACACATTTTTAGCCTTGTCCAATTTTTACTTGTGCAGGTTCGGTGTATTTATGCTGGGCTGTTGCCCCGGCGACTGGTCACAGTAGAGACACATTCTTGGACTGTGGCACAGAGCTGGGAGAGCAGAGCATTGTCCATGGTGGATAGAGAGAGAGGGAGGGAGAGAGAGAGAGAAAGGGTACGCTGGCCTGACATTCACCCAGGTTTCTGGTTCACATGTCCCCGGGATGTGACAGGGCTTGCTCTTAGCATTTCACCTCCAGTCCCTGGCGGTGTGTTTTTACGCATGTGTGAATGAATGAATGAATGAAAACTTTATTTAACAGATTGCAGAATGGGTACAATACAGTACGGCTCAATACACACAATTGTTAAGGGGATGCAGACCAGAGAAAGACGTTTGTCTTGTTTACATCAGGGTCCCCCATTTTCAATTCATAGTGACATACACAACATATATGACATCATGCCATTTATGGCATAGGGACATACGTGACATACAGGTATATAGTACTGTTACATTTGTGACATATACGATATGCAAATATACAGTACTGTTACCCATAGATCCTGACAAAGAGTATATACATATGATGGATGGGGAGGGGACTGTGCATTAGGAGGGGGTGGGTGGGTGGGAGAGAAATATGCATACGGTGGGGGGAGAATATATACATACGGTGGGGAGGAGACTGTACATAACTGTCTTGCTCCAAATACCGTGGATATATGGTAACAGCCTTAACACCCACTGTATTTTAACCCCATCACCCCAGGCATGTCCTCAGGCAGTGTTGTAGTACTCGAGTCCAGGACTCGTGACTCGACTTGGACTTGAGCACTGATGACTCAGACTTGGACTTGGACTCGAGCATTGACTGCATTCGGACTTGGAAGCTGCAGACTCGGACTCGGACTTGTTCATTGATAAATACAGTTATTTTAGGCCCTAATCATTTGGCATAAGATATTGATGGCGAGTGCATTTGTTTGGCTATTGTGTCACAAAGTAAATAAACTCCCTTTGAAACGGTGACCGCTGTGTCATTTATGTTTAACACTTTCAGTGCCAGCCATGCGGTGCCCCGGAACCCTGTTGCATGCCACCACCCACTTCAATGATAGAGCTCTCATATTTGCGAACGCATAAACTATATCTTAAATTATGGCTATGTGTATAATATGGCCGTCGCTTATCAATGACTTGTTGGCAGTCAACATTGTCGAAACGGATTGTTTTTTAATCAGTTCATTTCCGTTTTATACCATTTTGAAAAACGCTCGTTTTATGAAAGTTCCAGAAAATGTCAGAAGATTCTGTGATAATCGCCCTTTACTGGAATACACAAAAAACGTTGTAATTTTTTCGGCCTATTTATGAATCGTTTTCAAATAAATGCTAGATTATCGATAGTATATGTGTACTTATGCACGCGATAGAAGCGGGCTGAAAAATCGATTATCCATTTCCTGATCAGCACACACACACATAGGGCCCACGTTGATATGTCTGTGAAAAAAGCTCTGATTATCCCAAGACTGGTAAAATAGATTCCTTACCTCAGATCAGATGTTCTCCAAAAAGATTATTCCAATTCCTGATCGCCATTCCAAATATCGATCGCATTTATTGATCCAACGCTGGGGTACTGGAAACACACATTCTCCGCTGTTCTGCGGCTCAGCAATGACTTTGATCGTCTCGGGTTACTTGTCTGACAAGTAAAATGTGGAAGCAGGACTTTTTTTTCTCCATCCGTTTCATTCAATCCAATCCAAAGGGGTGCAGTACCATCCGGAGAGACGATAGGGGGCGGTACTTTCCCAATGGAGCTCAGAGAGAGAGTTCCAGTGGTAACGTGAGGCTAGATTGATGAAATATGAATGGAAATCGCTAATTAAAAAAAAAACAATCAAAAACCAGATCTCTCGTCTCTCTGGCACTGAACGGTTGGCATGAACTAACGAGAAATCTCGTTAATGTAGACCTTTTTTATTTGTATGTCAGCTCTTTGACTGCCAGAGTGGAGTGGACTCAACCTTGATGCCTTGGACTCGGACTTGGACTAGGGTAATGGGGACTCGACTCGGACTTGACTCTGGTTCTTCTTTGGTGACTTGGACTCGGACTCGAACACTGGGGACTCGAGACTCGACTCGAGATTTAATGACTCGACTACACCACTGTCCTCAGGCAGAGCCGCTTGTCTCCATGTCAGACACACACAGCTCCATGTACAGTACATGTAATGCTGTGTGCACTCTGCAGACCCCATCAATAAACTTTAACCATTAAAGCATATTTTTTTCTTCTTTTTTTTTCACTTGTCGAACACCATAGCTATTAATCACAAGACCTCTTAGGGGGTTTCCCCCGAGTAGTTAGAGATCAAACTGCTCGGCTGATTCATAACTACATAATTCGCCGATGGGAAACACAGACAGTACATAATTGTATAAACGAATGATCCTTCGCTCCGGGAGGAGACACGGAGGACCTCTCGAGGATGGCAGGTCTCGTGTGGTCGGTTCTTTGGCGTGCTATCCGCTCCATCGCTCTCTCAATGTCCAATCAGGGATGATTTGCAGCCTCCCACTGCAGCTGGAAGGAGGACGGTGACACCGATATGATTTATAACTTCCTCAGGACTGGGGGCCATCTCCTCCTGAGCAACAATACACGTCTGAGACGGCCAGGGTTGTCTCTTCTCCTCCCTCGTCTAGCTTCCTGCCTATACCACCGCCCACTTCCCTCCTCCTCTCCCCCGCAAACCTGTGTTAAGTATCTGTCATGCCACTGGAATTCCTATCTCTCTCTCTCTCTCTCTCTCTCTCTCTCTCTCTCTCTCTCTCTCTCTCTCTCTCTCTCTCTCTCTCCTCTCTCTCTCTCTCTCTCTCTCTCTCTCTCTCTCTCTCTCTCTCTCTCTCTCTCAAGAGGACAACAGCACAGAGAGCACTGTGGACCTCTCTTCCCAGTAAGCCCCGCTGTGTGTGTGTGATAGAACACTATCCGTTCCATATGATATATCTCTCAGATTTAAGTCATCAACCTGACATCACTGGTATCAATCACATGACGGTTACTGCCTGAAGGAAGTTGTAAAATGAGCGATATCCATATGCTCTGCGAGCGGTGGAAGGAATGCAGCGGTATCGGGGGCTACATGTAATCCAATCAGTAGTTGCACTATTGCTACAGGGCGCCGTGTACCGGAGGACACCTCGATACCTCTCGGGCCTCCTGCACCTTTCCCCATAACGACTACCACCTGCGGTCCGGTGGTCTCGTTACCTTATCTATTGACTACCACCTGCGGTCCGGTGGTCTCGTTACCTTATCTATTCCCAGGGCCTGCACTGTCTCTAGACAGAATTCCCTTTTTGTTTTTCTGCAGCAAATGACTGGAACTCTCTCCAAAACCCCCTTAAACGTTCAGCTCTTCCATCATTCCATGGGTTTAAGCTGAAACTGCAACAGTCCCTAGCTGACGGTTGCACATGTTGATTCCCCTTCTCCTCTCCCTCTATATATATTGCTAGTAGTTATTTAGGCTGTTTTTAACTTCATTGGATGTGTGTCGTGGATTCATGTGTACTGTTTTATTATTATTATTATTATTATTATTATTATTATTATTAGTAGTAGTAGTAGTAGTAGTAGTAGTAGTAGTAGTAGTAGTAGTAGTAGTAGTAGTAGTAGTAGTAGTAGTAGTAGTAGTAGTAGTAGTAGTAGTAGTTTTTTTTATTTTATTCTGCTGGGGCCTCTTGCCATGTCCTCATTGTAAAGAAAATCTCAATTAATCTTCCTGGTAAAATAAAGGTAAAATAAAAAATATATATATAAATACTGTCATTTGCTGGCGGCTGTGTGGCGCAGCGGACCAATGCGCTCGTCACCAACACAAGAGACACCGGGTTCGACTCCGGCTGTCGGCGTTGCCTCCGGCTTGGGCCGGCCGTCATACTAACTCAATTGGTAGAGTTAGCGGGTGGAAGTCGATGGGTGGTAATCTGGACGTTGTGGACAGCGACTCCTACAGGTCGGTTGGGGGACGCCTGCACAGCAGAGACAAGAAATGGCGGGGGTAGTGTGAGCCTCCCACACGTTACACCTCGCCAATGAGAGTCCGCGCTGGCAGGTGAAAAGATGTGACAGGCTGCCTCCTCGTGTACCGGAGGGGACACGTGATGCAAGGCTTCTATCCTCCCTACAACCGGCCAGTGGGGGGCATATGCGAGCAACGTTCAAGACAGGGGAGGGAAGAATTGGCACAGTGGAATTGGGATGGGAGAAAAATAGAAAAAGAGGAGAAAAAGTGGATAAAAAAAACATATATACTGTCATTTGCTGTAGTTGCAGTCTGAGAAGAAGAGGAGCTGGGGCTATTAAATTATGTATATTACTAACCTCTACCCCCCCCCCCCCCATTCCTGACTGTCTATAAACACAAGAGGGTCCTTTGAGCAGTGCCCTTCGCTCACGATGGACAACGTGGTCACAAATCGTTCACTTCATCAGCATAGTAGATACCGTGCACCTGTGGAATGGTCCACATCCGAGAACTAAGAGACACAGGAGACACACAAAGCCTCAAGGCGTTTTGCTGATTGTCTTGGAAAATGTTGAAAAGGACTCCCGTCAAACCACACGTTGCTTTGCATGTTTATCTTTTCGAAACACCTTGGAGACGCAGCGTGCCGTGGTACCTACCCATCGAGGACCCACAACGCCTACAAATGAGAATTCCTCTTTTGTGAAGGGAGAGAACAACATGATAAATAAATAAATGGCTGATTCCTCCAGCAAGGACAGCACCTTGAATGATAGAAGGCTGAAATGTACGGTACGGTAAGTGCGTGAAAGGCGCCAAGACATGCTTAGCATGTCC
>NW_028173830.1:23767-63215 GCF_963971535.1 Notolepis coatsorum | reverse complement strand
TGTGTGGCACTAGCTCAGACAAAACAATCACTGTATACAGTTGAAGCTCAATACTGAAGAAAATGATTACCTCCGCTGTGTGTGTGTGTGTGTGTGTGTGTGTGTGTGTGTGTGTGTGTGTGTGTGTGTGTGTGTGTGTGTGTGTGTGTGTGTGTGTGTGTGTGTGTGTGTGTGTGTGTGTGTGTGTGTGTGTGTGTGTGTGTGTGTGTGTGTGTGTGTGTGCGTGCGTGCGTGCGTGTGAGTGCACATGTGTGTCTAACATGTCCAAAAGCAATTTGCTGTGCTAATTCGTGACCCCAAGAGGATGACATTTTGATTTTGGTGACCTCATGGTCCCCCCCATCAGGTCAAATGAGTATATCTCCTAACCCATTAGTTGTACAGTCACAACATTTGACACCTAGAGGTTATAAACCTGTTGATCTTGGTGACCCCGGGCAGTGACCTTTCCTCTGGCACTGATATTCATCAATATTTCAACAAAATATTGCATTCATAAACTATAATAATGTACTTAGTACCATAGCCTATGGGTCTGTTGAGACTGGCAATATCAGAAACTCTTGTTTCTGTCGTCTACCCAGTAAAGTAGCGTTGCATGTTAAACTAATTGCAAAGAGATCGTTGGACCTTGGCAGAGGTCTGCACTCTACTAAGTACATTATTATCGTTTCTGAATGCAATCTTTTGTTGAAATATTGATGAATGAATAGCAAGAAGCATTTATTTCCAAAAATGGATTTATAGCTTTTTGGAATGAGACTCTTCAATTGTCCTTCAGATGAAGGACACTTGACTCTCTGGCCATTCATCAACTACTGTGCCGTGACAACGGACTGATTACAGAGATTGGCAGATCAATCCCCCTAGTGGACATGGACAGAATAGTTATTCTACTATAATGGACACGACAAATGAAATGTGTGCATGTGACACAGGCTCAAATACACACACGCGCAAAGCACGCACGACCCTCACAACACACACACACACATACACGCACGCACACACACACACACACACACACACACACACACACACACACACACACACACACACACACACACACACACACACACACACACACACACACACACACACATCCCTCACTAAGATGAGCCTTTGACAACATAATCAGGAAGCTGGGAAGTTTGGCATCTACAATGACACTTCCCCTCCTTTCTCTCCCTCTTTTCAGAATGTCTTTTTCTCCTTCATCTCCTTTCATTCCTCTGACCCAGCTTAGAATTTAGCTTTATTATTATTTTTTTTTTTTTTTTTACTAAAAACATCCCTTTTTTTTCTTTCTTTACAATTCTGTGACATTCTGTGTCTGGTTAAAAAGCTTTGCTCCAGCAGCACATTCTTCCAAAGCTTATTTATTCCATTGTTTGGACCAAAGTGCTGTCAAGGTCAAGTAGTCAGATAATTATTTGTTGACAGACTGAAAGGAAGTTATTTTCCTCTCATGGCTGACCTCCAATTATCCGTTTACAGAGTCCCCTAAGGCTAATACAACTGACAATATTTAATAAATTATAATTTATGAATATTAACCACACATTATGGATACTTTTTCTTCTTTAATCATTTCTTTAGGCATTCCCACAACAATATATAACGAGGCAATCATAACAGAAATGCTAATTACCGTCGGTGATACAACAGTGTGAGATGTGTTCTCCGTAAGCTCCCCCCCCCGCTTGGGATCTTGTTTAGCAGCTTGCATGTCGTGTGATTGGCTGGAGGTCTTGATTGTTTGTGGGGCCCCACGGCACACAAAACAAAGACCTCCCTCGGCTCAGATACCCATTTAAACCTCTCCTGTCACTAAACCAATTATGCCAATTAAGCACGAAACACCACAATGCCACAGTTTCCGCCACCACGTGTTTTCCCCGACGCGAGCGCGGGTCATCGGACGAGCTGCTGTTATGACAGGCGGAGAAAGCGTTGTGTCTCAAGGATAGAGTTGGAGGCGTTAGTTTCTCGTCTTAATTGCGTTAATCTTGTCGCGCCGTTTTCTGCCGCCGGAGCGGCCATGCGTGGCGATGCACAAATTGGATACTGTACTCCTGAAGTGCTGCGTGTTAATCTTCTGTGTCCTAACACTTTCCCCTCTGTACCCGTGGGCCTTTTGTCTCCGGGTTACACAATAGTCGCGGTGCCATCGATTAATAAGAACCGGCTCTAGCAAGGAGCGGGGGGAGGAGCAAACCGATAAATGTTTTCGTCAGACTGCGGAGCGGCAGAACACGCCACAATAACATCCCCTTACATCAAAGTGAATGTGCTGTAAATATACAGCAGGACTGGCTGGCTGGCATTTTGTCGTCGCTGCCAGGAAGTCCTACGATAGCGGGGCTTATTTTAATCAGCCTCCACGGGGCCGCGTTTTGACGCCGACGCTAAACAGATGCTAATGTGAGGCCCGTTAAAAAGACACGGGCGAGAGAGAGGGGGATTCAGTGTGAGCAGGCAGGCGGAAAAGCAACAGCCTGTTTATCGTCCCATCCTGCATTGTGCTCCAGACCCTCGTCGCCTCGTCATCGTCCTGTGTGTGTGGAGCTCCGTCTCTTTCTTTCTCTCTCTCCTCTCTTGTCTTACTCCCCCCCCCCCCGCCCATCGCAGCAGCGTCATGCATGGGGGCTCTCTCTGAACAGAAACAGATTTGTTTGGTTTACCGTCATTTTCTTTCAGTCTGGTCCGTCTTTTTATCGTGTCTGAGAGCTGAACAGAGAGGCTATAGTCAGGAGAAGAATGTCCTCTACTATTCTGTTTATATGTTCTTTTCTTTTTGCATCTTACTTACACACACACACACACACACACACACACACGCACACACACACACACACACACACACACACACACACACACACACACACACACACACACACACACACACACACACACACACACACACACACACACACACACACACACACACACACACACACACACACACATACACATGCACGCACTGACACACACACATACATACACACCCCCCTCTCTCTCTATTTCCCTTTGGCTCTCCCTCAATAGGATGTTGACAAGACACATTTTTAGCCTTGTCCAATTTTTACTTGTGCAGGTTCGGTGTATTTATGCTGGGCTGTTGCCCCGGCGACCGGTCACAGTAGAGACACATTCTTGGACTGTGGCACAGAGCTGGGAGAGCAGAGCATTGTCCATGGTGGATAGAGAGAGAGGGAGGGAGAGAGAGAGAGAAAGGGTACGCTGGCCTGACATTCACCCAGGTTTCTGGTTCACATGTCCCCGGGATGTGACAGGGCTTGCTCTTAGCATTTCACCTCCAGTCCCTGGCGGTGTGTTTTTACGCATGTGTGAATGAATGAATGAATGAAAACTTTATTTAACAGATTGCAGAATGGGTACAATACAGTACGGCTCAATACACACAATTGTTAAGGGGATGCAGACCAGAGAAAGACGTTTGTCTTGTTTACATCAGGGTCCCCCATTTTCAATTCATAGTGACATACACAACATATATGACATCATGCCATTTATGGCATAGGGACATACGTGACATACAGGTATATAGTACTGTTACATTTGTGACATATACGATATGCAAATATACAGTACTGTTACCCATAGATCCTGACAAAGAGTATATACATATGATGGATGGGGAGGGGACTGTGCATTAGGAGGGGGTGGGTGGGTGGGAGAGAAATATGCATACGGTGGGGGGAGAATATATACATACGGTGGGGAGGAGACTGTACATTAGACTGTCTTGCTCCAAATACCGTGGATATATGGTAACAGCCTTAACACCCACTGTATTTTAACCCCATCACCCCAGGCATGTCCTCAGGCAGTGTTGTAGTACTCGAGTCCAGGACTCGTGACTCGACTTGGACCTGAGCACTGATGACTCAGACTTGGACTTGGACTCGAGCATTGACTGCATTCGGACTTGGAAGCTGCAGACTCGGACTCGGACTTGTTCATTGATAAATACAGTTATTTTAGGCCCTAATCATTTGGCATAAGATATTGATGGCGAGTGCATTTGTTTGGCTATTGTGTCACAAAGTAAATAAACTCCCTTTGAAACGGTGACCGCTGTGTCATTTATGTTTAACACTTTCAGTGCCAGCCATGCGGTGCCCCGGAACCCTGTTGCGTGCCACCACCCACTTCAATGATAGAGCTCTCATATTTGCGAACGCATAAACTATATCTTAAATTATGTGTATAATATGGCCGTCGCTTATCAATGACTTGTTGGCAGTCAACATTGTCGAAACGGATTGTTTTTTAATCAGTTCATTTCCGTTTTATACCATTTTGAAAAACGCTCGTTTTATGAAAGTTCCAGAAAATGTCAGAAGATTCTGTGATAATCGCCCTTTACTGGAATACACAAAAAACGTTGTAATTTTTTCGGCCTATTTATGAATCGTTTTCAAATAAATGCTAGATTATCGATAGTATATGTGTACTTATGCACGCGATAGAAGCGGGCTGAAAAATCGATTATCCATTTCCTGATCAGCACACACACACATAGGGCCCACGTTGATATGTCTGTGAAAAAAGCTCTGATTATCCCAAGACTGGTAAAATAGATTCCTTACCTCAGATCAGATGTTCTCCAAAAAGATTATTCCAATTCCTGATCGCCATTCCAAATATCGATCGCATTTATTGATCCAACGCTGGGGTACTGGAAACACACATTCTCCGCTGTTCTGCGGCTCAGCAATGACTTTGATCGTCTCGGGTTACTTGTCTGACAAGTAAAATGTGGAAGCAGGACTTTTTTTTCTCCATCCGTTTCATTCAATCCAATCCAAAGGGGTGCAGTACCATCCGGAGAGACGATAGGGGGCGGTACTTTCCCAATGGAGCTCAGAGAGAGAGTTCCAGTGGTAACGTGAGGCTAGATTGATGAAATATGAATGGAAATCGCTAATTAAAAAAAAAAAAATCAAAAACCAGATCTCTCGTCTCTCTGGCACTGAACGGTTGGCATGAACTAACGAGAAATCTCGTTAATGTAGACCTTTTTTATTTGTATGTCAGCTCTTTGACTGCCAGAGTGGAGTGGACTCAACCTTGATGACTTGGACTCGCACTTGGACTAGAGTAATGGGGACTCGACTCGGACTTGACTCTGGTTCTTCTTTGGTGACTCGGACTCGGACTCGAACACTGGCGACTCGAGGCTCGACTCGAGATTTAGTGACTCGACTACACCACTGTCCTCAGGCAGAGCCGCTTGTCTCCGTGTCAGACACACACAGCTCCATGTACAGTACATGTAATGCTGTGTGCACTCTGCAGACCCCATCAATAAACTTTAACCATTAAAGCATATTTTTTCTTTTTTTTTCCACTTGTTGAACACCATAGCTATTAATCACAAGACCTCTTAGGGGGGTTTCCCCCGAGTAGTTAGAGATCAAACTGCTCGGCTGATTCATAACTACATAATTCGCCGATGGGAAACACAGACGGTACATAATTGTATAAACGAATGATCCTTCGCTCCGGGAGGAGACACGGCAGAGGACCTCTTGAGGATGGCAGGTCTCGTGTGGTCGGTTCTTTGGCGCGCTATCCGCTCCATCGCTCTCTCAATGTCCAATCAGGGATGATTTGCAGCCTCCCACTGCAGCTGGAAGGAGGACGGTGACACCGATATGATTTATAACTTCCTCAGGACTGGGGGCCATCTCCTCCTGAGCAACAATACACGTCTGAGACGGCCAGGGTTGTCTCTTCTCCTCCCTCGTCTAGCTTCCTGCCTATACCACCGCCACTTCCCTCCTCCTCTCCCCCGCAAACCCGTGTTAAGTATCTGTCATGCCACTGGAATTCCTATCTCTCTCTCTCTCTCCCTCTCTCTCTCCCTCTCTCTCTCTCTCTCTCTCTCTCTCTCTCTCTCTCTCTCTCTCTCTCTCTCTCTCTCAAGAGGACAACAGCACAGAGAGCACTGTGGACCTCTCTTCCCAGTAAGCCCCGCTGTGTGTGTGATAGAACGCTATCCGTTCCATATGATATATCTCTCAGATTTAAGTCATCAACCTGACATCACTGGTATCAATCACATGACGGTTACTGCCTGAAGGAAGTTGTAAAAATGAGCGATATCCATATGCTCTGCGAGCGGTGGAAGGAATGCAGCGGTATCGGGGGCTACATGTAATCCAATCAGTAGTTGCACTATTGCTACAGGGCGCCGTGTACCGGAGGACACCTCGATACCTCCCGGGCCTCCTGCACCTTTCCCCATAACGACTACCACCTGCGGTCCCGTGGTCTCGTTACCTTATCTATTCCCAAGGCCTGCACTGTCTCTGGACAGAATTCCTTTTTTGTTTTGCTGCAGCAAATGACTGGAACTCTCTCCAAAACTCCCCTAAACGTTCAGCTCTTCCATCATTTCATGGGTTTAAGCAGAAACTGCAACAGTCCCTAGCTGACGGGTGCACATGTTGATTCCCCTTCTCCTCCCTCTATATATATTGCTAGTAGTTATTTAGGCTGTTTTTAACTTCATTGGATGTTTGTCGTGGATTCATGTCTACTGTTTTATTATTATTATTATTATTATTATTATTATTATTATTATTATTATTATTATTATTATTATTATTAGTAGTAGTAGTAGTAGTAGTAGTAGTAGTAGTAGTAGTAGTAGTAGTAGTAGTAGTAGTAGTAGTAGTAGTAGTAGTAGTAGTAGTAGTAGTAGTAGTAGTAGTTTTTTTTATTTTATTCTGCTGGGGCCTCTTGCCATGTCCTCATTGTAAAGAAAATCTCAATTAATCTTCCTGGTAAAATAAAGGTAAAATAAAAAATATATATATAAATACTGTCATTTGCTGGCGGCTGTGTGGCGCAGCGGACATTGCGCTCGTCACCAACGCAAGAGACACCGGTTCGACTCCGGCTGTCGGCGTTGCTTCCGGCTTGGGCCGGCCATCATACTAATTCAATTATCGATGGGTGGTAATCTGGACGTTGTGGACAGCAACTCCTACAGGTCGGTTGGGGATGCCTGCACAGCAGGGACAGGAAATGGCGGGGGTAGTGTGAGCCTCCCACACGTTACACCTCGCCAATAAGAGTCCACGCTGGCAGGTGAAAAGATGTGACAGGCTGCCTCCTCGTGTACCGGAGGGGACACGTGATGCAAGGCTTCTATCCTCCCTACAACCGGCCAGTGGGGGGCATATGCGAGCAACGTTCAAGACAGGGGAGGGAAGAATTGGCACAGTGGAAATATATACTGTAATTTGCTGTAGTTGCAGTCTGAGAAGAAGAGGAGCTGGGGCTATTAAATTATGTATATTACTAACCTCTACCCCCCCCCCCCCCCATTCCTGACTGTCTATGAACACAAGAGGGTCCTTTGAGCAGTGCCCTTCGCTCACGATGGACAACGTGGTCACAAATCGTTCACTTCATCAGCATAGTAGATACCGTCTCTTGATTTGTGACGGGCTACCTGTGGAATGGTCCACATCCGAGAACTAAGAGACACAGGAGACACACAAAGCCTCAAGGCGTTTTGCTGATTGTCTTGGAAAATGTTGAAAAGGACTCCCGTCAAACCACACGTTGCTTCGCATGTTTATCTTTTCGAAACACCTTGGAGACGCAGCGTGCCGTGGTGCCCATCGAGGACCCACAGCGCCTACAAATGAGAATTCCTCTTTTGTGTGGAGGGAGAGAACAACATGATAAATAAATAAATGGCTGATTCCTCCACCAAGGACAGCACCTGAATGATAGAAGGCTGAAATGTACGGTACGGTAAGTGCGTGAAAGGCGCCAAGACATGCTTAGCATGTCCTCTCTATACTCTATCCAAGGTGACACTGCACCTCTTGGCAGTCATTCTGTCTACTTCTTAGCTTGTTTACTTTGTGGTGCTACAAAGAACTTCCACCCGCCATCCCAAGATGCACCTCTCTCGATGGAGAGCGTAGCTGTTTTTCTGTCTTTTGGGAGTGTTCCGTTTCTGTCGTGTGAGTGTTACATATAGTTCGCCTCTCAATGGGGTGTATTTCTTTTTCGAGGCGGAGGGGGAGGGGGGGGGGAGTTTTTGTTTTATACCATCTTGTTTTTGTGAGCTGGTGAGCTGGGAATGAAAGCCATTAAATAGTCTTAGTCAGGGGGAAGGGAATGTAGGCATCTGCATGTCACCCCCTCACCTCTCCGCTGAGACGGCCTGGGCTTTGTGAGGGGTCCATCCCGTCTGAATGGGGCTCCCAGCATGCGGCCTACAAGATCCTCCGTCCCGCTCCACACACACACACACACACACACACACACACACACACACACACACACACACACACACACACACACACACACACACACACACACACACGCACACACACACACACACACACACACGCACACGCACACACAGACAAGTCATACGAAAAGACGGAATGTCCGCAAACTCCCTTTGAATATTAAAAAAGAGAATTATCGCGAGATAATAGGCCGGGGGAGATGAGAGAGAGCGAGTCGGTCCATTGAGCTATGGGTCCAGATAGGGAGGGGAGTGAACTCCACCGAGCACATTGCAAAACGGCGTTCCCCTCATTAAGGTCCCATCGTGCTCAGGGGGGGGGGGGACATTGTCAGTGGATTTGGGAGGATCTCTTTGCCAGAACCCAACGGGTAATAGTAGCATCAAGGACACTTGCTGGGGAGGTTTGCTGTACTCTGCGCGCTACATTCAGGTCTTTTTTGGGTGCTGTTTTTCAAAAGTGCCATTTTTCCTCAATGGTCACTTTTGAAAGAATACCGCTGTTGGAAACGAGGTCACATGACACACTCTGGATACTTCCACCAGTTGCACACGGATATTGCTCGAGACTCTGCATGGAATCAGAGGCCTGCAGTTCACACCTGAAGGCCTGTTGAATCAGGTGGGATAGGATTCATTATTTAAATTGTTTTCATACAATAGCTTGGATCAAGCCCTGCTCTCAACCTGGGTCATAGCTTGGAGTCAGTCCGCACGGGACGACCCGTTCACACCCGGGTGACGGCATTGGAGTCAGTCCGCACGGGACAACAAACCATTCACACCCGGGTGACGGCATTGGCGCTTGGTTCTCTGTGTGACCGGCCACCATGCAGCCTCTGCCTCTGCTGGTGTTGGCGCTGCTCGCCATGCCGGCAACGCTGGGGGTCCCGCTGGGCGTCCCCAAAGACCACAAGGGTCGACACGGAGCGTCTCGCCACGCCGGGCTGCGTCGCCCCCAGTCTCCCCGGTGCAAACGGCTACAGGCTAATGCGCTGGCGCTGCACCAAGACCACCGTACTACGAGGCATTACCACAACAAGCCACGCAAATGTCACCAGTTATTTCACAGTAAGTACAGTAATCGCCATGTTACATAATAATAATGATGTCAAACACTGTTTCTGTCATGTTACATTACATATGATTACATATTACCACAGTGTTTGATATGAGATGTCATGGGTTGGCGTCGTGGCGGCGGGCTGTGGTCCAAGCTGAGGGCCTGAATCTATACCTTTTGCATTCCTGGAGGTCGTCTCCCGAGGAAAGCGATTTGGCTGCCATGTGAAAAGCTCTTTGCCGTCCTCTATTTTAAGGCCCGCACTGCCATCACAGCCGGGACAATATGTCATTCTCCCTCTCCCTCTGCCTCTGGCTCTGCGTTGGTCCCATCAAGGGGACGGGGGGAGAGACAGAGAGACGCTCTTGCTGCTCGGAGAGCTTAGCTGCTGTAACTCAATATGTGTGGATTTTTTCTGCAGACAGAAAGCGGGGAGAAAGGAGCAAACAGAGCAAAAAACACGCTGTTTAGGTCCAACATTAGCCTATGGTTTAAAGAGAGAGAGAGAGAGGGAGAGAGAGGGGTAGAGGGGTAGGAAGAGAGAGGGGAGAGAGAGAGGGATAGAGAGAGGGAGGGAGAGTGAGAAAGGAGCAAACGGAGCAAAACACGCTGTTTAGGTCCAACATTAGCCTATGGTTTAAAGAGAGAGGGGGAGGGAGAAAGAGGGATAGAGAGAGGGAGAATGAGAGATGGGGAGAGGGGGAGATTGGGTGAGAGAAAGAGAGATAGATATGGG
This sequence comes from Notolepis coatsorum, assembly GCF_963971535.1. Lineage (NCBI taxonomy): Eukaryota > Metazoa > Chordata > Actinopteri > Aulopiformes > Paralepididae > Notolepis > Notolepis coatsorum. The sequence goes on along the minus strand of NW_028173830.1, from coordinate 53,108 downwards.
AGAGAGAGGGAGAGAGAAAAAGACAGAGAGGGAGATGGGCTATGAGAGGGGGGAAAGCGTGAGAGAGAGGGGCAGTGAAAGGGAGAGAGAGAGAGAAAGAGGGCTTGAACTTGAGTACAGGTTCAGTTTATATTTAATAAGATGTATGATAAGATTATATTTGAATGATTATGTATTACATTTTCCACCATATATCATCAATCACTCAAAAAGAAAACATATACTGTCCTACAGCATTCTTCTCTTCTTCCCATATCGCTGCTGTCGGGACAAAACCTCATAACTCCAAAAACCCAAAAAACACAGATTTGAGGGTAAATAGAGTTAGGAGGTTTAGACAGATGATCGGTTTAATGCTTTCCCATTGTTTAAACGTTGTAAAACCCACACACACATATGGATGATGATCTACAGAGTTGATTTATATAATAAAAAAAATATATAAAAAAATGGAGTTATGAGGTTTTGTCCCGACAGCAGCGATATGATATATTCCTGCAGTAGTATTGGTATATTATAGAGACCTATCCTTCTAATGTGGTCACATAATAGAGAGAGAGTGGGTGGGAGAGAGAGAGAGAGTGAGAGGGGGGGAGATAGGAATGAACTATGACAACATTCTGTTTTCTCTGAGAACAATTTTCTCTCAATATTTCACTGAACCACATCAGAATTTACCCTCTTTTCCTCTAAAAAGTCAAGCTGCACACATACGCCTGTAGTTAGAGAGTGCCCCCCCGCCCCCCCCCCCCCCCACACACGCACATGCACACGCACCAGCCATCCCCTCCCAGACCCCCTGCTGGTGGGGCCTCGGCTGATAATTGCCTGTACGTTACAGTTCTCTCCCGCTGGCTCCAAGAAAACGTACCATTCATTTGAAAGTATTCTCTCAGCAGCCGGTTGCAGACGCGGGGTGCGTTTTCCTTAATGCCAAGCAAGCAGTGCAAAAATGCTTCCGCATTCGTCACCGCACGCTAGTGCGGTAAAGCGCCCTTCTTTTCAGACAAATGCTACCGTGCGTGCACCGGCGGCGGCGTGCTCGCTCAGGTGCGTGCGTGCGCCGGCGTGCTCGCGCGAGGTGCCCGCGCATGCGCATGAGATCCCGCCTTGGTTCGACACGAGCGGAGCTCAATATATATAAGTCACCGCCCCTTATTCAGTATCTAGCAATAGCTCAATTGGCAAGGCCACATGGCTGTGGATCCTATGGCTCGTTTGCTGGCGAGTTCGAATCCCATTGAAAATATTTTTTAACGTGATTTTTTTTTAACGTGTATTCTTTCGCCGGTTAAGGTTAGGCATGGTTAAGGTTAAGGTTAAGGTTAGGCATTGTTTCGGAGTTGGTTAAGGTTAGAACGGTTAAGTTTAGGCGCTGTTAAGGAGCTGGTTAAGGTTAGAGTTTGTCAAAGAGAATGGCAATATAATTTCTATGGTTAAGGTTAGGCATGGTTAAGGTTAAGGTTAAGGTTAGGCATTGTTTCGGAGTTGGTTAAGGTTAGAACGGTTAAGTTTAGGCGTTGTTAAGGAGCTGGTTAAGGTTAGAGTTTGTCAAAGAGAGTGGCAATAGACAGCCTATTTCCGCGCGACCTGGGCGCTGGGCGGCGGAAAATGAAAGGCGCATTACTGCACGCCACTACGGTAAATTTTTGCACTGCTTGCTTGGCATAAAGCTACACGCATCCGGGGTAGTTAATAAAGGCTTTCTGGAAAACATGGCAGCGGGAAGAGAAGCAGTGGAAATGGACTGTGTAAAAACCTGTGACATAATGGATATTAGCCTAAGCCTATGGATGAATGAGATATATATATATATATATATATATGAGATCATAGTATAAATATGAAAGGCTATAATATATTATATGTATCCTTGTATGTCTATTGTGTAAACTCAGGAGACTCATTCCATAGCAGTCATGACAAGATATAGCTATTGTATGTGTGTGTGTGTGTGTGTGTGTGCGTGTGTGTGTGCGTGTGTGTGCGTGCCTGCGTGCGTGTGTGTGTGTGTGTGTGTGTGTGTGTGTGTGTGTGTGTGTGTGTGTGTGTGTGTGTGTGTGTGTGTGTGTGTGTGTGTGTATTTCCTGCTCATGAAGATATATCCCTGGTCAGATCCAGTGGTCAGATCAGGTAGGTAGGATAGATAGCGCCACTGGAGGGCGCTGTTTGGTAACGTATGTTCCATGAAGGCACGGTTAGGCATGGAACCTTGGGAGCAGCTGAACAGAGCTGAGTGAATTTGAAACGATACTCCCTCGGGTTAATAGTGTTGTTAAATCTAGGCTATCACAACCTTTTCAAAAATACATTTGACATGGAATTATGTTTTGATGTTGTTTGCTTAATGTTTACACCCTGTGTCTAAAATAGTACGCTTTGGACATTTATTAAGGAAGTTGACATACTAATTGTGATCACTTATGTGAAAACTCTCGTTCTCAATTACAAGTGATACGGAGTTTGTCATTACATGGAAGTTAGATGGAAGAATTTATTGAACTTTGCCACTTTTGGGGGGGGGGGGGGTTACAGTAAAACTATTTAATTCCTATTTAAATATAATAAAACAAATTCTAATCTCATAATATAATAATGCAAAAAACAGAGCTATTTTATTAAGAATTTATGTCTCTGGTTAAATTATTTTCTATCATTTGTATTGATTTATTATGTTTGTTTGAACAGCCCCCTTTATGCTCAAGATTAGCTGGGAAACGGTGCAAAACAACAACAAGTTACCAGAAAGAAACAACATTTGAATGTGAATAGCCTATAGTCTGAGGTGTTAACTGGGTAGACTAACTACTAGCCCACACTACATTTTAATATGAAATGAGACACAGCCCAGTATAGTATTTTAAGAAGGTGAAATAGGGTATATTATGCTTCAACATGCATACAATGTGTGAACAAAAAGATAGTCTACGGGGATGATTCACGCAATCGTTCACCATCTTGCAAAGGGAGAGAAAAACAGACTTTATAAGTAGTATTACAAGTCTTTGTCGTTTGACTAAAGCCAGAATGTGTCCGCTGCTTTAGATGCGCTCCTAGCTCTGGGCTCCAGACGGGAAGAGGTTAACTCTCTCTTCTGTGGGGAACATTGTTCGCTCTGTGAGGAGGACGGAGGGGAAGAATGGCACAACATACCGTCTGACGAGCCATTCAGCTGGAGTGAATGAAATGCTGTGACTGTGGATTCGTATTCAACCCTGCATGCCTGCCTTGAGGTTCGGGCTCTCTCTCTGCAAAAAACGCGCACAAGGATCAATCGGAATTACGGCCAATATTATAATTGAACTGGCGATACGGAGTGATCGATGATGGGAAAGTTGGATTGATCTTTTGGATACAAAGTTACGGGACTGTTTATTATAGTAACGGAGTCGTTTGGATACTTTACTAACTTGAAAAGTTTCCGATCTCTCAAGTGACAGATTCAAACTATCCGACTGAAATGATGTGACTTGCAGGGATATTCCTACTAGGTGTGGACTACAGCGATCGCTCACTTTATTTCACTCGACCTGTGAACTTTGCTTTTAAAGTTGAAAGGATTTTTCTTCAGTAAATCTAATTTTCTTTTCTTTTGCACAAAGGAACCAGAGGACTGTTTGAGTCGACACGCTCGGTCGTTGAGCGCGACTGCACGGATGAAGTCGAGGAATGGATAAACCCGTTCGAATCGGCTAAACATCGGTTGTATTATACCAACGATCTGTTCAAATCAACTACTGGTATACACTGCATTTAGGCAGCGAGTTCGTTGATCGTTTCGACCTTTATTTTTTTATTTACATTTTTACTTTTTTTCCACAATAAGAATCCTGTTATAATAAAACTGCGTCTGGACTATCTAATACCTAAATTGATCGCCATTTCGAACAAATACGCCTGCTATAACCTGCACACTATACGCGCAAGATCTCTCGGCAATACATTTTTATTCATCTCTGGATTTTTGAAACTTGTTTGAAATCTGACATCAAGATTATGACGGAGTGGATGTTTACACTGTTTTACGAGTAATTTGGATTACAGAAGGGATTTTCTCACACTAAGAGAAGTTGAATGATGTCTCCAACTTCTATTGGATTTGCATTTTTAGTAGGACTTCTTCACGTGTGCTCAGGTAAGCAAATCATCCCGATTCTGAACCAGGCTCATCTCTGGTTATGGTATTTTTTTTGTGCTAAATTGTGATTGTATGCATATTATTTTGGAGGGGGGGGTCTTTTTTCATGAAACCAAACTATATAACCTCTCCATGAAATGGTATAGGCTGCACTGGCTATCGTGAAGAGTCATTTCGGTCATCCAAATCATGGAATTAACCTTTTTACACTTTTAGCTATATTTTAAATTTACAACAAATGCAAATGCTGATCTGGCCTACACGTCCAAACATCCAAACACGAGAAAACATAATGTCAAAGAAGGGTCGTTATGATCTGATTGTTATGGGTCTATATGTGACACATAAGGCCTTGGCCTGATATAGCCTTAAGTTATAGCCTAGTTAGTACTACTGGAGATAGATCGTTTGTAACATGGGCTTTCTTAAGACACACATTGACGCATGCGGACTTTATTTGTATTTATTTGTGAGAAAGTCAATCGTTATGGGTAAAGGGCGATGTGGTTGTCCAACTTGCAGGGGCCGAACATTCATTACGTCCCATAGATAGAAAGTGCTGAAGTCATGTGGGATGATGAGCGTGGAGAGCGGCCGTCATCAGTCAAACGGACAGTGTGGCCCCTGCGGGCCCCTGTGGAGACTCTCATGTTTGTAATGATTCTAGCCAAGGCTGACCATTATCGCTGAGTCCAACATTTTATAATGGTTGGCTATAGCTATCTCCAGCACATGGGACGGATTATTAGACTACATTCTAATTCTAGGTTTTAATATAGGACTTTACAGTTTAACATTCCCCCGATATCACTCCATATTCTCGTACCCGTAATAAGCCCACTGCCCTCTTTAATTGAGGCCAGTCCTTTCCCCCACCATCACATGGATGTCTTTATAGAGCTCCTGGATCATGCTGGCTGGGGTTTTCCAGGTCAGTTGCTCCTGTGTTGCGTGGAAACTAATGCCTTCCATCCCACCGCGAGGCATTAGGGGGAAGAAGTGCTTCTTCAACGGACCTTCTGGAGACAAAGAATGAATGAATGAAAACTTTATTTAACAGATTGCGGAATGGGTACAAGAAACACAGACAACTTGGAATTAAACCTGATGAGATCATATCAAACAAAGGGAAACTGCATCTAGGTATGAAATGGCTATTAGAAATATTTTTTAAGGCGGTGGTATTAAGGTACAATAATGCTGCCCATAGTTTTCTCTCTCTAGGCCTATATCTCAGCTCGCAGTCCTGTATGAGACACAGTTATGACTTCCAGCCTTTTACTGCACTGTATTACAGCCTTAGCTCACCTATGTAATTACCTATAACTCACAGTCAAGGTAATTGTTTTTCAAGTTTAAACTTGAAGGAGTATTATGGCTTACCTGCACTAAATGCTTAGTCCATTTCCTAATGTGTCTAAAAGCGTAGTCTCTCAGCACCTCATAAGCTGAGTGACAACTGAAGACAAGCATATGGACACACACAAAATAATGAATATATGGTTTGGACTATATCATTAACGCAATATTGCCACATTATGTATCATAACTCAAATTGAAATGATAGGATATTACCATATTCTTTTTTATAAGACATATAAAACCAGAAGGGGGGGAATAGTTGAACTTAATTCAGGCAATGGCTGGACCTCAGTGTGTGAGTCATGCCTTTGTATGATTGTATCAGTTCAACTGTGAACTGTGCTTCCTGAGTGGTTTCCTGAATTGTGTCTTTGTTTCATGGATGGGTGGATGTGTGGATGGATGGATGGATGGATAGATAGATAGATAGATAGATAGATAGATAGATAGATAGATAGATATAGATAGATAGATAGATAGATAGATAGATAGATAGATAGATAGATAGATAGACAGACAGACAGACAGACAGACAGACAGACAGACAGACAGACAGACAGACAGACAGACAGACAGATCCATATATATAGATATAGATGTATGGATAGATAGATATATGTACGGATATAGATAGATAGATAGATAGATAGATAGATAGATAGATAGATAGATAGATAGATAGATAGATAGATAGATAGATAGATAGATAGATAGATAGATCCATAGATGGATATAGATATAGATGTACTGATATATAGATATATAAATAGATAGATAGATCCATAGATGGATAGACATATGTATGGATATATAGATAGATAGATATACTAAATAAATAAATTGATAGATGCATGGATAGATAGATAGATAGATAGATAGATAGATAGATAGATAGATAGATAGATAGATAGATAGATAGATAGATAGATAGATAGATAGATAGATAGACAGACAGACAGACAGACAGACAGACAGACAGACAGACAGACAGACAGACAGACAGACAGACAGACAGACAGACAGACAGACAGACAGACAGACAGACAGACAGACAGACAGACAGACAGACAGACAGACAGACAGACAGATAGATAGATAGATAGATAGATAGATAGATAGATAGATAGATAGATAGATAGATAGATAGATAGATAGATAGATAGATAGATAGATAGATAGATAGATAGATAGATAGATAGATAGATAGATAGATAGATAGATAGATAGATAGATAGATAGATAGATAGATAGATAGATAGATAGATAGATAGATAGATAGATAGATAGATAGATAGATAGATAGATAGATAGATAGATAGATAGATAGATAGATAGATAGATAGATAGATAGATAGATAGATAGATAGATAGATAGATAGATAGATAGATAGATAGATAGATAGATAGATAGATAGATAGATAGATAGATAGATAGATAGATAGATAGATAGATAGATAGATAGATAGATAGATAGATAGATAGATAGATAGATAGATAGATAGATAGATAGATAGATAGATAGATAGATAGATAGATAGATAGATAGATAGATAGATAGATAGATAGATAGATAGATAGATAGATAGATAGATAGATAGATAGATAGATAGATAGATAGATAGATAGATAGATAGATAGATAGATAGATAGATAGATAGATAGATAGATATAGATAGATAGATAGATCAACACTGTCAGTGTACACACACTGTGAGGCACTCAAGACAAGCGACAGCAGGACGTTGGGTCAGGGGTGAAAGAGGGAGAACTCCATGGGCGTTACGGACTGCTCCTCCCCGGGTCTGGGACCGTGGCCTGGCCTGTGTCAGGAATGCTCCTGTCCTGTCTTGAGACGGACCTTCAGACACCAGGGTCTCCAATTACGCCTGGCACTGGGGATGTCTGCGTTATAATCTGGGAACAGGCGTTTTGAGAGGGAGAGGCGTGAGAAGAAGTGGACCTGCTAATAAAGACGGACTGGTCAGCAGATGCTCAACAGGATTACACACACTAGTTGTTGGGGAAATTGGATTAGATACTACTTAACGGTCAATGATTGCCGATTTGCTGCAAATGAGATGGCCAACAATTCAACTTGTGTGCAAGGCTGAGAAAAGAGATCAAGTCTCTGTAATAAAATATGTATTTTTTTATTAAGCAGAATTAAGCACATCGTATCAATAATGCTTTGCGTATTATCTAAGCAGAATGTGGCTTCTTTTCTTTGTGTATATATATATATATATATATATATATTAGATTAGATTAAAATGTATTGTCATTACATCGCACAAGTACAGTACAATGAAAAGAAGTACAACCAAGTGCAACAGCAAATGTATAATAGTGCCGATGTAGCAGTAAAGTGCAACAGCAATATACAATGTACAGGTGATTAAACCGGGTACAAAATATACAAATTAGTACTACTGAGTGTAGTGCTAATCAGATGTATGTAGTACAGAGTTGTAAATATATATATACGGTATTATGTATAGAGAGAGAGAGACAGAGAGCCTGGCCTTGTCAGTCTTTTGGTGACTTGCTCTCAGAAGGTTGTACATTGATGCTAGTTGTATCCATCATTATCTCTCCCTCTTATCAGGTCATCCATTCTCTTGCCCGACACTAAATGTCTGTTATAATCTCCCACTGGTGTCTCTCTCCTCCCGAGTGCTGACCCACCACAGACCCTCTATTCACCTCAGAGGTGCCATTCTGATAAGGGAAAGAGACGCTAACACGTCGTCTTGCATCAAAGACACAATGCCTTTGGATTCCTTTCGCTAAGATAAGGGGCGTGTGTTGATAATTACATTAGTTTACAGGTTTGATATACTGTATAATATAGTGTCATTCTGGTCCTCCTCAGCCAAGGGAGCTTCTTCTTCTGCAAAATGCTGCCATCAATTCTCTCAGTGAGTTACGTCCAAGCGTGTGTGTGTGTGTGTGTGCGTGCAAACGTGCACATGTCCCCAGTCGTCCAGGGCGAATGGGGAGCGGTGCCCTGTTAATCAGCCACAGCGGCCCCAGCAGCCCTGAGCGGCTGAGGTCTTGACAAATTGACTCGTAAGTGCAGATAAATTGAGGAGCCTCGCCAGCTCCTACATCACTCTGGCTGTGATATGATGGAACACAGCCGGCTCCCGGGCCAATTAATGACCAGAGTCCACAGGTGAGACCGGCCCCCGCACTTCCACCCCCCCCCCCCCCCCCCAGGGATGATGCCACTCTCATTACAGCCAGGCTTTCCGCTTCACTCTCTCACCCGGCGCTCACCCACTCCCTATCTACGATTTTATTATTTTGTGAAATATCACGCCGCATCCTCTCGAATCCCCCAAATCATTATTTTTTTTCCCCCCTGGAAGAGTTCCCTTCCTGAAGCGATGGATGTCGCAGTGTGGCAGCCAGGCCAGCGGGTGTGCTGCAGAGCCCCACAATCAGGTGCTCTCTTCCCGACAGGATAGCCGCCGCGTCGACCGTCTTTCTGTTGAGGTGTGATAAGTGACACACCTGTGTGCGAGGTGACAGCGCCCCACAGAGCTCTGTCTCCGCGGCCTTCACTAATGCCCATTAATCTGATCCTAATCCCAATCAAACTGGGTTTACACACCCCGAGATCCAGGATTAGACCTACTTTGGCTCGGCGAAAATCGCGCAGAGGAATGCGGGAGGAAAGGGGGGGGGGGGGGGGGCCTGTGTCCTCTCTGTGCTCTCGTGAGGGAAGGGAGGGAGAGCCGTGACTAGCGCAAAAAAGCACAGACTCGCACGAGTCATTAAAGTGACTCGACTAGATAGACATTTCAAAGCAGTTTGTCTGAGGGCAGAAAAATTAGCCAGTGACTCTTAATGATCTGGCTTCCCCCACCCCACTGCTCTTCCTTTTAATGGGTTTTGAAAGAGCCCTTTAATTGGATTAATTAGCAGATCCATTTGACGTCAATAACTTTGTAATTTGCCGTGGCTGCAGACCGCCTGATAAGCGGAGGCTCTGAGGACCCAGATAGTTTAGATGATTCCCTGGATTCCCATGTGCCCCACGCAGCCAACGTCTTGGTATTTCTTTCTTTTTAAATCCCTCAAGAATGCAGCTGTAACCCCCCCCCCCCCCCCCCCCCCCTGCCTTCCCAGGCTCAGGTTTTAAGAGCGACGAGTCACTTGGTCATTGGCTAACCGTTTAAAAGCTTATTTAGCATTACTTCATGTGTCGAGGTGGCCCGTCAGTCTGAGCTCGCAAACATGTGTGGCCAGACAAAGTTAAGCCACTCTGGAGTAAGAATAGCAGGGGGGGGGGGGGGGGGGGGGGGGACTTTTGATGGATTCGGCGAACATCAGATCACACAAGCTGCAATCTCTGGAACTCGCCGATAATGGCGGGCTGCGCCGCCGCCGTGACCCCCCACGACGTGTGGGACTCACGTGTCTGTCGATACAGTTAAAGTGTCTTCTCGTATTGACCAGTTGACGGAGAGGACAGGACAGACCCCCCCCCCCCATATCGGAGCTCTTTGTGGATGTGATAAATGACACGCTTTGATTGGACGGGGTGGGGAAGGTGTTGTCTGGGTTCTGTCTCCAGTTCCCCCCACGTTGGTACAGGCGAGTGTTAATGTGATGAAATATCTCAAAAGATTCCCGTTGGCAGTTCGGGGTAACGTGAGCTGCTCGCGGCATAATGAGCGTAATGTAGCTACAACGAGGTACACCCGCTTGCACATTCACATCATGTATATACCGTGGCGCATTCGTTCCCAAAAAAGCACAATGTAAGTCAAGCCGTTACTACTTCATTGATGGAATAGCATATGTAGAAGGGAAGAGAGAGAGGGAGAGAGAGAGAAGGCAGTTTTCTCTTTCCCCCACCCCCCACCCCCTTCTACCCATCAGCCCCCTTTCTCCTTTTTTTTGTTTTGTTGTTTTGGCCCAGTTTTTTAAGACTTGCCTTTTTTGTGGCCTGGTCAGTCAGTGCTGAGCCTTTCATGGATGAAGCGAGGCCGCCATGCAGCAGAGAGAGAGCCTGTGGGGACGGGCATGGGGGCAGCTTTGTGTCGCCTCCACGGGGTGATTGTGAGGCATGGAGGAGGGGAGGGGAATGTTCATGGAGGACTGAGGATGTGTAGGGGGTGGGGGTGGGGTGGGGGGGGGATAATACAAAGACTGCCTCGGGCCGTGGAAGGGGGTTGGAGAGAAGGGAAAGAGGAGGAAGGACGAAGAAGGAGAGGACAGAGCAGTGGAACAAGGCACGAGACACGCTACTAGCTCAGGGAGCACCCTTGATCTGGTGCACACACTGCAGCATATTCCTCCTGGGTCCCCCATGGCCCATAATGTGCTGATTACAATGATAGTAGTGTGAGGCAAGGACACTGTGTGCACGTGTATGCGTCTGCGTGTGTGTGTGTGTGTGTGTGTGTGTGTGTGTGGTTTTTTCTTTTTTAAGGTGGATATATCTGGGACGATGTGAGCTTGATTTTTTTTTTTTTTTTTTTTTTTTGCTGAGTAAATGAAAGATGTTGGTGGGGATCTTTAATGTGGTTTTGCTGGTTTTGTCTGGTCCGGTCTGGTCCGGTCTGGTCTGGTCTGGTCCGGTCTGGTCCGGTCTGGTCCGGTCTGGTCTGGTCTGGTCTGGTCTGGTCTGGTCCGGTCTGGTCCGGTCTGGTCCGGTCTGGTCTGGTCTGGTCTGGTCCGGTCTGGTCCGGTCTGGTCCGGTCTGGTCTGGTCTGGTCCGGTCTGGTCCGGACTGGTCTGGTCTGGTCCGGTCTGGTCCGGTCTGGTCCGGTCTGGTCTGGTCTGCTCCGGTCTGGTCCGGTCTGGTCTGGTCTGGTCCGGTCTGGTCTGGTCCGGTCTGGTCCAGTCTGGTCTGGTCTGGTCCGGTCAACATCTCCCACCAGTGTTTCTAAATTCTGCTAACTGAGGAACTCCCATAAGACTTGCCCCCGGGCTCAGCTTCTGCTGCGGTGGAGAGAGACCGTGCTGCTAGGGTGGAGAGAGACCGTGCTGCTAGGGTGGAGAGAGAACTAGGGTGGAGAGAGACCGTGCTGCTAGGGTGGAGAGACTGCTAGGGTGGAGAGACTGCTAGGGTGGAGAGAGAACTAGGGTGGAGAGAGACCATGCTGCTAGGGTGGAGAGAGACCATGCTGCTAGGGTGGAGAGAGAACTAGGGTGGAGAGAGACCGTGCTGCTAGGGTGGAGAGAGACCATGCTGCTAGGGTGGAGAGAGACCAAGCTGCTAGGGTGGAGAGAGACCGTGCTGCTAGGGTGGAGAGAGACTGTGCTGCTAGGGTGGAGAGAGACCGTGCTGCTAGGGTGGAGAGAGACCAGGCTGCTAGGGTGGAGAGAGACCATGCTGCTAGGGTGGAGAGAGACCGTGCTGCTAGGGTGGAGAGAGACCGTGCTGCTAGGGTGGAGAGAGACTGTGCTGCTAGGGTGGAGAGAGACCGTGCTGCTAGGGTGGAGAGAGACCAGGCTGCTAGGGTGGAGAGAGACCATGCTGCTAGGGTGGAGAGAGACCGTGCTGCTAGGGTGGAGAGATACCGTGCTGCTAGGGTGGAGAGAGAACTAGGGTGGAGAGAGACTATGCTGCTAGGGTGGAGACTAGAGAGACCAGGCTGCTAGGGTGGAGAGAGAACTAGGGTGGAGAGAGAACTAGGGTGGAGACTAGAGAGACCATGCTGCTAGGGTGGAGAGAGAACTAGGGTGGAGAGAGACTATGCTGCTAGGGTGGAGAGAGAACTAGGGTGGAGAGAGAACTAGGGTGGAGACTAGAGAGACCATGCTGCTAGGGTGGAGAGAGACCATGCTGCTAGGGTGGAGAGAGACCATGCTGCTAGGGTGGAGAGAGACCATGCTGCTAGGGTGGAGAGAGACCATGCTGCTAGGGTGGAGAGAGAACTAGGGTGGAGAGAGAACTAGGGTGGAGAGAGACTATGCTACTACAGTGGGGTGCTCTGCCTCACGCATTTTAAAAAGCCTCAGCCCTCCTCTCCTTTTCTCTTTACCCACCGGGGAGACTGTGAGATGGCATTCCCCTCTGCCCCCCCCCCTTGAGCTCAGTCCTCCTCCCCAGTCCACGGTGACCCTTCTGTTTGCCCCTCCTCACCGCAAGTGTCCCCCGGTACACTTTTGAAATGCTAAAACACTCTTTGGTCCTAACTGACAGGAGGGAAGTAGAATAAAGAGATGGGAGAGAATGGATTGAATTAGCAGCAGAAAAGAGAGACAGCTAATTAGTTGATTAATACTCTTCCGGGTTCCTCCCTCTGTTAGCCACGGCTATACACTCCATACCGCCGCTGAAAAGCTTTCTCCACCTCCGTGTCTGTTGGCTATCAGCGCGGTTTGATGGTCTTTGTTTATTTATTCCCCTTTCGGTACATCTTGATGTGTTAGAGGTGTTTCACATTCTTGCATGGCTAGAAGAGCCAAACAACAGCCCCCCCCCCCCCCCCCCCCCCCCCAGAGCCTCATCAGCAGCCTTCTTCAGCAGTTCCTGGGGGGCAGGTTCTGTCGCACAAAGAGAGTGATACAGACGAAGGAGGAGTGTGTGTGCTCCATTTAAGAGGAAGAGCTGGAGAACATAATTAACCAAAAGGTGACCTTGAAATCCACCACTAGAGCCCTGCTATTGGAGGAACTCCCACTGTAGAGCCGTAACCATGGTGAGGAGACTTCAAATAACCGGGTGCAAGACCAACATCTCTAAACACAATATGCCCACAGAGATAGAGGAGATTTATATGAAAACTACAACAATTTGTTATCGGGGCCCCGTACCTGCCTTTTGCAAATTGCCGCCATTCTGATTGAATCAGATAACCCCTTATCCGGATGAAAATAGTAGCCCCAGATATACATTTTGAATGCCTTTGGCCAAGATAATGTGCTCGCTCCGAGTCAAAGATGCAGACACAATAACCATTTTCGAAGAACGGTGGTGATATTTGTTTTCAACTCGAGATGGCAGTTATGGGATTTCCACCTTTGTGAAAAGCTTTTTAACTGCAAATACCACTCTTCAGTTGCTCTTTGAAAATGTTGTGGTGCTGTTTATCATTCCTCTCTGTCACCCCTCCCAGTCTCTCTATTACTGTACTTCAGATCTCTCTCTCTCTCTCTCTCTCTCTCTCTCTCTCTCTCTCTCTCTCTCTCTCTCTCTCTCTGTCTCTCGGTTGCTGCTGCGAAAGCCCTAATTGAATAACGATTGCCGTTTGTGGCAGAGCGCCAGGTTTCTTCCTACCAGTCTTAAGCACAAAATTGCTTGTGCACTCTTTGTTTCCCTGCCGTCTCTAGATCTGAAATGTAAGCTTCATAGTTCAAACTTCTAAAAAGTGCACTTGAGTTTTAGGAACCTGTCCTGTGTTCCCCTGACATGTACTTGGCTTGAGGGATCATAACTTCATGGTAATTATCTCAGCTGACTGCACACTGTAGGTATAGACTAGGGCCTTACAGATATATTGGAGTGGAAAAATATACAATATCTGATGATTTAATGATTTATAAAAAAAAAAAAAAAATTGTTTTTGTTGATTACTTGAAATATTGACATTGAGAAATAGCCTTCAAATTCTATTCAAAGACTATTAATAATTGACATTTACTAAATTATGGGATTTCCTATTTGATAACAATGATTAACTCAATGACCGCCACACTGGGAACGGGATATGTGCTGCCAAGCATTAAACCTATGGAGTCGCTCACCTTGTTTGCAGGGCTATAACTATATATTATAGCTCTGGATGCAATACTATGGCCCATTTGGCATCGAGTATCTATCGTTCAAGATGTGAAAAAGAAATAATTTTTCCATTCATACATTCCCGTTTTATACCGTGGTGAATATATAAGTATGGTTTTAGAGCGGTTTAGGGTAATTCCTGGGAGGCTAGTAATAGGCCGCAACGCATATTATACTTAATCCATTGGCATTTCGTTGTTTCTGATTAATTGATTGTCAATAACGGCATTCGTTAGTACAACACTAGGGCTGCAACTAACGATTATTTTGGTAGTCGACTAATCTGTCGATAATCTTTTCGATTAGTCCACTAATCTAACGATTATTTCTGTCACACCCTCCATCTCTGCTTCCTGTGGGCACGGCTCATTTTCAGGGCTCCAGTGCATGTTTGACCTCACATGCTCCAGTCTGCACACCTGTGAATGTCACCCTCCCTCTGCCTTAACATGATCCCATAGCAAATTTAAATAAGGACTCATGAAACATTTGAATTTGGATCTTAATTAAGCTACTAGCTTAATCAAATGTATTTTAATACAAATACAATAATCAATCATATTGAAAACAAATTAAATAATACAAATTAAAGTGCAAGTTTAAATGTAAAGATAATGTGCAAATAATGTTTTAAAAGTAGCAGCCTCTGCCCCAGCACTGTGGTTCTGATGGGGCTGTTAACCTGGTCCAGGGGGGAGACGTGGATCCACTCACTAGGCTCCACCATCTCCAACAGCTGTAAGGGGAGAGGAGAGGAGGATGAGTCAGATCAGACAGACTTCTAGGACTTTTGTTTGCTGTGTGTGAATGAGAGGAGCTGTGTGTGTCTTACTCTGATCTCCTGCAGAGGAACACACCATTTACAAATGACAGCGTCCATAAAGGAACCCGTGATTGCATTGCTATAGCAAACTTATAAATCATCAGATATAAGATAGCTAGCACTAACGTTCCCTGTCTCTGCAGTCTTAGCCCAAAAAGTTCAACTTTTTCCAACTGAGAAAAAAAAGCAGCATAGTCTAGACCCTGGCGCTATATAGACAGTGGACGTTGGCACTAGCTATCTTAACTTACCTAATTAATACACCAGTCTGCAAAAATATGACACTTGGTGCTAATTCACAGAGCTGTAAACACCTGTAGCCTAGCCAAGCTCTAGTGTGCTCTAGTAGGCTGTAAGCTTGGCGCTGTTTAACGTTAGCTAACGTTACATAGTAGTTGGTGGACACGCAGCCTCAACAACATATTAACTGAAATAGCGTTCGCTTAACAAGCATTATCAATGCGACATTCTGTTTTCCAACATGTAACCCATGATCCGAGTAGCTGTCATCACGGTTCCAGGGTGCTTGCTCGTGCATCACTGCTTTCTTCTTCTTTGTCGTTAGTAGTACACAGAATGCAGTCATGGCAGACAAGGGAAATGATACTGCCCCAGCACTTCCTGTAGTGCATTTGCGCAGTTTTGAATGAACGTTACCGTCTCTCTGTTTACTTTTTATACGACGCATCGACACAAAAATTCCGCGTCGACGAATTTTTATGATCGACATCGTCGATTATGTTGACTAATCGTTGCAGCCCTATACAACACCATACGCTGATCAGGACGATGGCTATGAAAACAAGACACAATCAAGCTGAAATTTACGTTAAATTGCTCTTACCTGTGGCCGGTGAGATTCCAAAAAGAATATTCCAATTATTTGATTGCTATCTGGTAGATCGTATGTCCATTTGGGCCACGACATAACCCACCACAGCATAATGAATCGGGGGTCCAGAAAACTATTCAATGCGGGTAAAGCCCTCGGTCCAGGCTACTAGAAAAGTCAGCCCGGAGGAATTTTATCGACACACATAGTCTCAGGCGGCGGTATTGGCTTTTGCGATCTCAGACTCATTCCCTATGGTTACACAGGCTCCCTGGATGGATAACGATTGGAAATAGCGAATAAAAGAAATAACGATCAAATAATGTATATACGTGGTTGGCGTTCAACGATTGGCGGACAAACACGTATCAAATCGTTGTTGGCAGGGAATGAGACGAGTTAATGACCCACGGTCCAAGTTGCATTCTGAAAAACACTTATAAACAACTGCATGTTTCTGTAGAATCGTTGCCATTTCTAAGGACTAGCGTAACCAAGCGGTTGTGCCAACATATCTAGTATGTGTGCTAATTGTGTCAATGCCTCATTGTTTGAATTTGAATATTGCTGCTGCTGCCGACACTAGATAGATAGCATCAGTGCATTAGTGTATCTATCTACTATAGACGATCTGGTGGTGAACGTTGTCTTACCCGACCTGTTGTAATTCTCTCTGACGTTCAGGCTTGACGGCCTGTGTTTACCTTGGCTCATTATCTTCTCCAGTCAACATACCGTTGGCTTCTCTTTGACTTCCTCCTGCCTCCCCGTTCTCATGATGATGGACACCTTTGGGACGTGTAAAAGAGTGTCTGTCCATACCTGACATTCCTCTTTGTCCTCTCCTAACCTGGACCGCTGATGCAAATTATTTTTTTAATATTTTTTTATAAATAATTTCAAAGCATTAATGACGTATTATTTTGATGTTCATTGTATTGTTCTGTCTTTGATTCGCTATTGCTACGGATTACCTCCCATTTTACTGTATCTAGAGACACTTTAGTCGTAAGTAGGGTTGGGTACCATTCACATTTGAAGTATATTACACTCTTGTACTAAACATGTAAAGGTACTGAAATTTGGTACAGATTGATCTAGCGTGAATCGGTACTCTGTAGTACCGATGTAATTGGGTCGGTACCCTTACAGAGTTTGGTACCAAACCCTAGTCGTAATGGTTGAAAACTACCCTCACTGTCTTCTATGTTGGCTTATATTCTTAGTTCATATTCCAGATTCGACCCCTTTTTAAGTAGATGTTAATATGATACATTTAACAGAACACGAGGACCTTACCGTGCCAGTCGTTCCGACAACCCTGTCAACGTTGGTTGTAGTTTCGCTGAGCATTTTAGCCCAAAACGTGGAGCACATTTGAAGGGAGCTGTGGCTGAGATGACCATTATAAATCAGTGGGGGGAGAGCAGAGAGACCTCGGGGATATCACTGGCATTTATAAGCGTGTCGTAAAAGATGGGTCATTGCAGTAATTAGTATAATTCCGGCCCACATCGCTGTGATTTAACACAGACATATATACAGGTATGGATCCTCCTCCACCACTGTCGAAGCAAAAAAATGCCATGCTCTGTAAAGAACCGACAGACGGCACAGTGAGGACGACAGTAGGGGCTACCAGTCGCCTGGTAATCCGGTTAGATTCCCGCTCCTCCCGGGCAACGTGTCGAAGTGTCCTTGAGCAAGACACTTAGGCCATGTTTAGACAGAAGTCGTCTTGCGGTCTCACTTTTAATTTTGCGTTTAGACTAGTGTTTTGGGAGGGAATTCTTCGTGCAGACGAGGCTGTAAAAGTGTAGTCGACTCGAGACAACGGAGCCCCGCTACACTGCCTCAGGTAGTTGAGACAACCAAGTGTGCTGTGAAGACCCGCCCTACTCTGTCTCTGATTCGAAGACTGTGGGTGGGGGAATGTGATTGGACCAACGCTAGGCCTGCCGCGATAAGCAATAAATCGATTAATTGCCGCGATAATTAAAATGAATGCAATGATTTTGACGGGCGCGATTAATTGCTATTTGCGCGTTTGTTTTAATGAGGCGGACCCAGTGCCCCTTGTCAGTCATTGTCCGTGTTGGGAGGCGGGCCGCTGGCTTTACTACAGAGCACAGCACAGGAGCTCCGTGGGGCTAACGTTACCCCTCATTGTGTCTATTCTACTAGCATTAACGTTACTCATACAAACAGAGTAAACACAGTTTTCAATCAATCAATCAATCAATAACAACATTAACGAGACCCTCGTTGTGTCTATTCTGCTAACGCTAACGTTACCTCTCATTGTGTCTATTCTACAAGCGTTAACGTTAGCTAGGCTGTCTATGCTAACGTTAACATTAGGCTAACAAGCTGTAACGTTACCAGTCGCGTCTATTTGCTAACGTTAGCATTAGGTAATAACCGGTTTAAAATGGATGGTGATTACCTCACGTTGTGTCTATTCTACTAGCATTAACGTTACTCATACAAACAATCAATAGCGAGTTATATTGATCACGCTATGTACGATAGCCATGCTAAAACGCTAGCACAACATTAGCACCTAACCTAACAACAAGCCTTAACAAGTCAGCGATCTTTTTGCGAGACTAAACTCTCCGCTCGGTGGCAAATTGTGTTGATGTCGGTTTTGTTTAATCAATAAATGAGGCAGAACACACAGTGACTGTATCCTTTGTTTATTGCACTTGTGCCTGCTGCAAACATAATGATTATGAAATCCTAGAGACGCGTCTCTATTCTGACCAATCAGTGGTCTGCAGTGTTTCACGTGACTTTTCTGGTACCCAAAGTACCTGATAATCACAACAATACTTCCGGTCCGGTCGGTGGGCTTCAAAATAAAAGTCTAAAACACAGGAAAAGACGGAGCGGTGGGCTTCAAAATAAAAGTTTTGGGAAATAAATTTCTCCAAAAAAAAAATTCTCTAACCGGTCGCAATAATATCGCTTATCGCGATATTTTCGGGGGCAATTAATCGCCCAGCAAAATGTGTTATCGTGGCAGGCCTAACCAACGCAGAGTCACTCACAGACAGTGGCTCCAGTCACTAGATGTGATAGCCGCTGGACTGATTCTTGTGTATTTAAAAGTACTGCCAATGTGGTGATCTCCGTGGATAGAATCAGACATGTTTGTTCGCTTTGTTTACGCTTCTAGGCTACTGGCGCATGCCTGTGATGTAAGCAGTGCGCGACGAGAGCCTTGAGAACCCTTTCGTCATAGTTTTATGCGGTTTGACTGATGATAGCGCGAAGGTGTATCGTTTCTAGGATTTCCACCCAGGAAGGTGGTTTAACTTTTTTGCGGATTCTCCCCACAAAAACGCTGTTGCCGTATGAACAAAAGGCACATCCGGAAAAATATTTTTCCGGATTCACCCGCGAGCGTTTCCGTCTAAACATGGCCTTAACCCCTAACTGCTCCCAAAGAGCAGGTTGGCACCTTGCATAGTTGCCTCCGCCATCGGTGTGTGAATGTGTGAGTGAATGGGTAAAATGTGAGGAACAAATTGTAAAGCGCTTTAGCACTATAGAAAAATGCAGCCATTTAACATTTAAGGAACAGTGCTACTCGAGTAATCTTCAACCGCAGCCTGGGAGAAGCCGGAGAGTGTGTTCTTGGCCGGACAGAGCGGCTACCTGGACCGTCGGTATGTGTTGTGACTGGGAGTGGACGTGGTTAAGTGGGTGCCGGGGAGCCGGCAGGCTGGGGAAGCAGTCGACTGTAGCAGGAAATGTCTTTTTAATGCCAGACCGGGCAACGCGCTCCACTCCTGCAGATGTCTCGAGAAAAAAAAGGGCCTCTTGGCAGACGTTGCCCCTTCATTAATTTTGACCAAATATTTACTGTGCATAACGTGGCATCCCCCCGCCGTCCTGGTTAAATCTTTCCAGGGGGGGGGGTGGCCAATTCTGTTCCATTTGGCTGGACCGAGGCGCCATGCCCCACTCGGCAGCATCAACGCTGGTGTCTCTAGCTCCACTGAATCTTAACTTACCGCATTGCCTCGGGGAGCCACAGTCACTTACCGTAAATAATATCCTATAATCCACCACGATGAACCGCCCCCTCCTCCTCCTCTCTCGTACACCATGCGACCGCGGCGCGTTCGCACGGCATTGACACCCGTTTGCCATCCCGCCGAGAGCCCCCCCCCCCCCCTTACCCCTTTGACCTCTTGGCACCAGTAGGACATGTGCCGAGGTCCTCTCACTCATACGCTACCGCTGTGCCCTTGACCAGGCGCTGCAGCCCAAATTCCCTTTCAACACACAGCTGTCTGAGATTTGTTTCAGAATGTGTCGGGGCGAACATTTAGAATAGCCCACATGAGCCGCTAAGGTCACCGGGCTCTACAGACGGAGAGGGAGGGTAACACAACACTGCACCAACAGTAGGCCTGCGCGCTATCAGCCTCCGCTATCAACTGAATAACATTTAAAAAGCATTAAGGTATTTTTCTGGCCACGGCTGCTCCCGCTCTGATTCGCGTTGGCAGCCCATCGGAGCTGTTCTTTATCTTGGCACGCCGCCCAAGTGCCATACTCCTCTCTGTGTGCCGGCTGTGCCAGTTGAGCGTGCTCGTCACGTCCCCCCCCAGCCACCACCACTATTTCCTGCCACCTATCGCCCATCCACACATGGCCGGCCACAGGAACAAGAAATACCACAGCACAGTGACCTTGGGAAGAGCGGGACCACCGCGGACCTTAAGCCGCCCTGGACATGAAACTACGGCGGAGTTTGAACTACAGTGAGAGTGTACAGTGACAAAACACGAGCATGTTTCCCCTCTCTCAGCAGTCTTCTGCAACACGCTGTAAATTAATATTGCAGGGGGGGAACAAATTGCCTATGCCCAGCAACTGAGCAGTGTAATTTTTCTAATCCCTCAACCGTATTTGTTTTTCAAAACGGTAAACAATTTGTAGCTTAGAAACGGGACCTTTATGAATATCCCTCTGGAGGATCCTCCATCCAGCTGCACGCGGGTAGAGGGTTCGCCAATGAGCACGGAGCCGTCCCCTGTTGGGAAATAAATGTACCGGCATATTCAATTACCCAGTACTTCTCCCCTCCTGCTGCTGCAAGCTGCTTTGATGTATCACTGAGATCACACTGGTCAAACCTCATTAAAAATTGGCAGCGCTGGAAAACAAAAACAAGACGTAATTGCCCGCTCGCTTTGTCTCTTGCATGCGCGGCTCCCTTCCATAATCCCCCCCCTGCGCTCGGAAAACCTCGACTGCGTCGTGGAGCTTCCTCGTAGTAGCGGATCTCGGGCCCTGCTGCATCTGGGCATCGTATTAATTACAGCCCTGTTCCCGGGCTCTCTCTCCTCTCTCGCTGAGTGAATGACATCCCTGGCGCCGGCATTGCTGTTCTCCCCAGAGAGAAAGTGGCTGTTTTCTCCTCTTTCGCCATTATGGTAAATGCACAGGGCTATTCGATGTCGGCCAGGCAGACAGACGGGGAGACAGATAGACAAATAAACGGAGACAGACGCACAGGCGGACGGACGGACGGACAAATGGACAGAGGGATGGGAGCTAGACAGACCGACGACATCCAGATCCTTACGCTTATAATTCCAGCCAGCCTCATTCAGCCCCATCTGCCTTGGCTCCACGTAGCCAGAGTGACAGGCTGCCTCCCCTAACAAGCATCTCTGAGTCCCTCCGCTAAATATCTCCTCCTCGTTTCAGGGAATGGTTATAATAAAGCGGACTGTATTTATCCTGCAGGGATGAATTCTAAAGCGGACTGTATTTATCCTGCAGGGATGCATTCTGCCCTCTTGGCCTTGTGCAGAGTTTTGACAGCTTTTATTTGTGTCTAATGACATTCACTGGGGGGGCTGCTTGGCAACGGGAAGAGCCACGGCTCCGTCTCGATTGTGTCCCCTGGGACTCTGGTGGAAGATTCATAGTTTTCTTTTGTTTGTGTTTTTGTGTTATTTTCTCCCCTTTTTAATATTTCTCTCCCCGTCAGTTCTTTTCACATTTCCCTCCCTTTGTTCTAATCTCGCTGACAGTGACAAAGTGCTGTGTATACTGTACTGTGCCACTGACGTACTCTGGATATTTAAAACACAAGTGGAGAACTTAAAATTATAATATCCACAATTGTTCCGTAGTTTTGACAGTATAGCGGTATTTGACGGTATTTGGTTTTCAATGTGATTTTGTGTTGTTGTCTTGTAATACATTTGTCACGGTGCTATTTCGTAAAAAATTGGCTATTTTATTTAACTTTTTAAAATATCGCTGCAAGGAATTTGTTTTGGAATTAATTAAAAAAAATATGCAGTATGTGTACTGGTATAGATTGTGGTCAACAGTATACTAAAAAAATCCATACCTTGGCATGGATCTAATGAATTATCTTCATATTCAGTGTACCTCCCAGCCCTGAGATTACGTTAATCTGTTGTTGAAATTCTCTTGTTATCTCTTATCCGCAAATGTGACGCAGTTAGATGAGCCAAAGGTTCAGTCCTCCTCCTCCTGGCCAGTCCTCTGTCATTACATGTTACCACAGTATCCTCCATCTGGATTCAGCCTGGGTGGAAGAGGAGCCTGGAGGAGAGGGCAAAATACTGCTCCTATTGTCTTAGAGCTACAGATGGGGGGGGGGGGCCCAGAGCAGGATGGGCCCCCGTCTCCCAGAGGAGCTCTCGGCAGGGCTTGCTCACTCCCGACCTGGCCCCTGTCTCTGGGGGAGAGACGGAGGGATGGGTTTCCCAGCTGACAGAACCGGGAGCCGGGGCGTGAGGCTCCGGGGCCGTGGGGTCTCCGCTGGGTCCCCTCCCGATGAGTGATGGTGATTATGCCAGAGCCCTGGAAACTATACTGGCACTAGGGGTTTGGGGGAGGAGGGGGGCTGTTCATAATGCTCATGGTTTGGTACTATGAACCTTGGGTTTGGGTTCATCAACAGCGGAGGGGGGGGGGGGGGGGGGGGGGAATGCCATTGCCTACTTTTTACCGGACCCGGAGGGCTGGCCTACAATAGCGGATGTCCCTTACTGACAGACTGTCATGGTTGGATGACCCTCCATCGTTGAAACAGGCATGCGTGGGTGTCATGCAGGCCTGGCCACATATTAAGGTTAACCCTTTGTCGTGTGGCAGTGAAAGGGTTAACCTTCTGTATTGTCGCAGTGCAAGGGTTAACCCTTAGGTAGTGTGGTGTGGTAGTGTAAGTCGCTTTGGATAAAAGCGTCAGCTAAATGACAAAATGTAAATGTAATGTAAATGTAGTGAAAGAGTAAGGCTGTAGACTGCAGCTCCCTGTCAGTATGACACAGGTGCGTCGATTGTTCTTTGCATGCGATAGTTCTAAACACAAGCACTTCTATCTAGTATCAACTTGCCTCTAATGACTATATTTTGAAATCCAGAAGCTGTGTGTGTCACGTAATGCGTCTGTGTCGTATTGACCAGTAACTACACTCAAGCACACATTTCCGAGGCAGGCGACAATAAAAAGTGATCGCATTGTTGACGTCCGCATGGGTAAACTCATAATCTCGCATGCCTACAGTCAGACGTAAACAGATTGCATCTGCGTCACATACAGTGTCTTCAATCTCAGCCATAGGGCACAGCAGCATTATTTAATCAGGGGTGATATTCTGCAATGCCAGATTCAGTTTTTAACTAATCTTTGCATTTTCACTTATTCAAACAGAAGTGTTATAAAACTGGCATGTCTGGGTAGCGTAGAAGTCTGAGCACTCGCCTACCACCGCAGAGACCCGGGTTCAATTCCCGGCAGCGGTGCCTCCGGCTTTGCCAGTCGTCCCTTCCGAACACCAGTGGCAGTGTTCGCGGGTGGGAAGTCGTGGGTTATGGTAGTCCTGGTCGTTGCAATAGCGACTCCTACTGGTCGGTCGGGGCGGCTGTTAAGTAGGGAGGGGATCTGTCAGGATCTGTCAGGTGAAGAGAAGCGTGTATCGAAGGAGGCGCGTGGCCGTCTGCACCCTCCCCAGACCGACAGTAGGGACGCACAACGACTAGGAGGAGAATTGGCAGAACAACAAAATAGTACAAAGGCAAAATAATAACTGAGTGGGTCAGCTTATTTCTTTTGTGCACTGTTCCACACGGTACCCTTTAGCGAAGGGAAGGAGGGCTACTGCGTTATGGCATCATCAGCACTCAGCAGGCTTCAGCAGCCACCTGTTCATTTGATATCATCTGCCCCGCTCAAAGACAGACATTAGGTGATGACAATGGAGCCTTTATGGCTGCTGTTATTCCCAGAGACGCTTTACAAGGATCTGGGCCAAAGGATGAGTCAAGTCTTCTGGAAGTAAACAAAATGTGTCACCATGACGCACTCTCTGGTGCATTGGTTTGTTTCACACGCATTGTAGTAGCCTCCTCCTGTTCCACTGCTTTGACGTTTAAATCAAATCAAACACATTGTTGAACAAATATATAATCGTGTTCTCGTGTGATCGAGACTGTGCTGTTGTTGCCGTTTTGGTAAATACGCGTGAACGTATACAAAGTGTAGAGACCTTGACAAGAATTAGGAAATATCATCTTCTGTAAACATAAAAAGAGACGTTTTTACAACAGTGACCGCATAACAACCAGTGGCTTGTCGTATCGGTGGTTATTATTACGTCCGTATTATGTTATGTGTAGTGTTTGGTTACAGTGTATATCTAAATTCTCAAGTTCCACTTGGATATACACAGTAAATTGCAGTAATTTGGACAGTGGCTGTATTTTCTTTTGGGGGGGGGGGAAACCGATATCAGTTCTCAAGTGCTTCCTCTAGTATCAGCAGCAGAGTAACGGGACCCGAGTCTGTTTGGTAAATGGAGACAAAGAGATGAGGAATGAAGGAGCCCATAAAGATATCCATCACCCCCCCTCCTCCTCCTCCTCCTCCGTCTCTCCCTCACCCCTCCTCTCAGCCTCTTCATACACACACACACACACACACACACGCACACACACACACACACACACACACACACACACACACACACAAACACACACACGCACACGCACACACACACACACACACACACAGGGCTCTAATCTGGCCTCTCAGGAGTGTAAGCGATAGGCTTGTGTAACATTAAAAACAGGCTCGATCTGATGCAACTGGCAAAGTCATTCACGCTGCGCATTCCAAGGGCGGAACCCTCGCGGCGAAACGCTGGAAGATTCGGTTTCACTCTTCCTAGTAGTGTCATGTGATCAGCTAGGATCGCGGGGCACCCGACCCTCTCTCTCTCTCTCCCCCCCCCCCCGCTAGCTTGTAGTAGTTTTGATAGTTCTACCCTCTTTCTCTGTTGTCTTTCTATTTGTTGGGCTTCATTCAATCGATAATGGGGGGGGTCGGGTTCCATATCAAACTCTCGTAATCCTGTCCTTTCATTGGTTAGGCCTGTCCAGGGCGGGGGCGTGGCTCCGGTCTCCGCCTGGCCGCCCCCCCCCTCCCCCCCGAGGGGCACACCCCTTGCTCTTATCTCCGCCATAAACCCCTCTAAAGTCCCCTAATCGGCAGATTAATGGGCGCGCAGATAGGGAGTGCCCTGGCCACGCTCTGCATGCCTTATCGCAGACCCCATATTCCATATCTCTGCCACGGCTCAGCGGGAGGTGTGATACGGACCGGGGCGACCTGGCCCGGGGCTCGGCAAACACCTCAACGCAACGGGTTCAACTTTAGCATCTTTCTTTATGAGACTCTCAGACCTTGAGCCGTCGCTTTATGGTGGGAATTAAAACTGCTTGTTCATAACAAGTTTAACAAGGCTGTTGCGCACATAAAGACACACACACACACACACACACACACACACATTGTTGGATCATTAGGTTCCACGGTGGGAAAAGGGTCCGGATGACCTCACTCACACTGTGGGAGTTGTGTTATCGTCGGAGGAAGTGGACACACTATACCCGTCTCCCCGCGCCACAGGGGACCGCGCTGACAACAGATCTAAATTGCCTCACTGTCCTTCTCCCCTGCGAGGCCTGTGGGCTGTGGTGGTGGGGTGGAGGGCAGGTGGCTGGCTCCCTTCCTCTTCCCCGAGCTCTGCCAGGAAAGCAGCGGGCGAAACAACGGGCGTATAGACGGAGAGACGGGCAGACAGCGTTTCTATCTAAAAGTCACTGGAGCTGACCTTATTACTGCTGCCAGGTTATACCTTTCTGTCAGTCTGCCTATTTGTTTGCCCCCCCCCCCCCTCCCTCTCTATCTTTTCTTCCTCTTCTCTCATTCCTTTTTATTGGTGGATCAATTTAGTTGAAGCTAAATTGTAATAAAATATGCAATATGCATGATTTTGCCCCAAAGGTACACTGGGGGGGGGGGTTAATTGCAAAGGGCAAATGTGGTGTGTTTTAACCGGGGATGTGAGCGGCTGACCCTGTCTGTCTGCTTCCATCCCAGGGTCTCTGCGTCGCAGGGTTTGATAATAAGGCTTGTGTGGTTCCGCGGGTTTTAGAGTCGTTCCATCGATCCCTGCCTCCCGGGCAGACTCCGTACGACTCTGTGGTACCACAGAGAGCAATAACCGGCACAATGTTATTGATCAGCCGGTGAAATATTGCTGGTTTCCTTCGCGATCACAGGGACAGTGTTAGTATTTCCAACCCCACCCCCACCCTCCCACCCCATGAAGCTTATTGCGACTGACTCCATTGTGTGGATCATGTTGGGGTGTATTATTATATACTGTATATTTGCACGATTGCTATCAGTCTGTCTACCAAAGTTTCAGGTTGGAACTCTTAAGGAAGTAGAGTAAGCCAAACGAATATGAATTCACGCTGTAATTCTAGTGCATGGCGCAAGGTGAAATAAATCAGATTTAGCCTCCAGAAACACATAAATCAATATGTACTGGTGGCATGTTTATGTATTATGTTGTAGTAAGTAGAGTATACGGCCTACATCACCTGAAGGACAGCCGAGTTTGTTTTGCTTTCATTATAACCATCGCAAATCTCATTATAAATCTTTATATCTCACATTCTCTGCCTGAAACAAAGGTTTAGGGGTTGTATAGTATTGTATGTACGGTATAATATATATATATATATATATATATATATATGCAGTGATGGGGAGTAGTTCAATGTACACGGGTGGTAGTTGAACTACACTCAAATCTCAGGGTCTCGCTGGGTTGTAGAATGCGTAAAGAGAGACGGTGCAGAGGTCTGGATATATGGATGGGATCATCATCTGAAGGCGCTCGATTCGTAGCGCATCATCTCCCGTTGCCGTGGGGCTCGGCTGGTGCGTTGTTCATTAATACAGGGGCGGCTATTTTTTAAGGAGAGAGAGAGAGAGGGTTAGTCACATGGAATTGTAGGTTTTTTAATTACCTCCACAGCGAGCATGGGCTCCCTCAAGCTTAGTTTACTTTGTGAGTGTGTGCGTGCGTGCGTGTGTGCGTGTGCGTGTGCGTGTGTGTGTGTGTGTGTGTGTGTGTGTGTGTGTGTGTGCGTGTGGGCAAATGAGAGAAAAAGAAGGAGATATCGCTCCAGTGACCGAGAGGGTTAAACAGAAGGAAAATCTAGCCTCGGGCACCAATCGATCAGATCCTAGCAGTAGATATTCCCAGATTCCCCTCGGTGAGGCTGTGGATCGCATTAGCTCATCTCACATTCTCTGTCTGGAGTGTAGGAGAGGGGGAGAGGAAGGGAATAGAATATCTGAGAGAGAGAGAGAGAGAGAGAGAGAGAGAGAGAGAGAGAGAGAGAGAGAGAGAGAGAGAGAGAGAGAGAGAGAGAGAGAGAGAGAGAGAGAGAGAGAGAGAGAGAGAGAGAGAGCGAGAGAGAGAGAGAGAGAGAGAGAGAGAGGGGGGGGGGGGGTGCAGTTGAAAGGAGTAGAAGAGAGAGAAGGGCAGCTCTTTGAAATGGAGGGAGGTTTAAGAGTAAGTTATAGTACGGAGAGAAAGACGACTACTACTACTACATATATATGCACACTGCGCTCGTCTTCTCTGGTTTCTGACTGTCAGCCTTTGGTCTGCTGTGTGTGCGTTGGAGAGAGAGAGAGAGGAAGGTTAGCTCGCTGACAGGCTGCTGAAAGAACACACCTGTAGAGGGGGCGTGGGAGCGTTGGTGCCGTGACAGGCTAATCCCTTCTACTCTGCCCCGTGTCCTTTTCTCTCTGCGGCCAGGGGTAATGGAGCTGAAGTAAGAGGGGTCACAGAGAGTCTCTGTGGGGAGCAGGACACACAAACACACACACACACACATACTAAATGTATTTGACGAGCGAGAGCTAATGATTGTACCTCCCCCTCACATACAGGTAGGGCTGAACAAGTCATTGAAATGTTATGGAAATCTGGCCTAGTGCAATATATACAAATCACAGGAGGCACAGTGTTTGTTTAAAAGGTAAAATGTGTGTCAGAATACCATCCTTAAGTGCTGCAGGGATGTCCTCCTGACCTACAAATCCTATTCTACAGACTTAGGAAAACATCTTTTGTTTGATCCCCACAAAGAAATCACACCATGATCATTTAAATATGTTTGTCAATGAAAATTAGAATAATGATGAAAAAAAAGATCGTTCCCTCTAATATCGTGAATCACATCGCAATTGCAATATCAGTGAAAATAATGGGAATTAAGATATTCTTTCCAAATCGTTCACCTGCGAAATATTCCCTATACGTACTACGCACCTATCTCGGAGTCGCGTAGGGATCCTTTAATAAACATAAACATAAACAAAGCACTCATTTCAATTTGTCAGCAAAATCGCCGAATGCGTGCTCGTATACAGTATATTTACCCAATGCTCGGAGAAAGAACAACACCGTCTACCTCTCATTTATGTAGATCAGCTGTAGTAGTTATCTACGGGCTGTGTGTGATCAGCCTGCCATCATCGCTCTCCTCACAGCGGGCCACTGCTAAATAGTTAATAGTTATCTGTGATGAGACCCAAAGAGTCAGACTCGTACAAATCAGACGGGAGCTAGCTAAATCTGGGGGGACGGTTGGACGAGGGGTGTAGGGAGTAGCAGCGGAGCTCTTCAAAGTCCTCTTTAATAAAACATATTAGCCTGTGTTCTCGGGTGACGGGCGGCCGTGGTGGTGTGGATCAAGGAGGCCGGCGGTAGCAGTGGTCTTGGATGTTCTCGGCCTAGCGAGGGGAGGGGTGTTGCAGCTCCGCTCTCGGTGACCAAAGGACTGGACCTCGTTAGCACACAGCCTGTAGGATTAAAGGGCTGCAATGCGAGCAGGTTACTAATGGGGGTTAATTAGTCGCTGCTCAGACAGATCCAATAGCCAGGAACCTCAGTCATTTTTATATGGATTTTTTTTTATTCTGCTTTAGATTCAGAATAATGCAGTATAGCTCTAGGCTTGTTACAGCCCCCCCCCCCCCCCCCCTCTCGCTCTCTCCCTCTCTTTAT
>NW_028173830.1:0-23567 GCF_963971535.1 Notolepis coatsorum | reverse complement strand
TCTCTCCCCTTTTCTCACCATGTCTTTATTTATCCGGCTTTTGCTCTGCCCCCCCCCCACCCCCCCACTCATCGGCTATCCGATATAAAGAAGCATCCAAAAAGTGTCTAAAGAGGGGGAGGGTGGTGGGGGGGGGGGGGGCGGGGGTGGAGAGGAGAGAGAGAGAGAGGGAGGGAGAGAGAAACCCGATCACAGATGTAGTCTATCGCGGAGCCTGGAGCGTGACAGGCAGGAAGAGGCAGTGAGGTAACACTCGACCCAACACTGATACGGATCTGCCCCGCGCTCTATCTATATACAAATGAGACGACGCGGCCGGCCATACCGCTCCTCTGTCTCCGGCAGCGTCAGCAGGCTGCTGCCATCAGTCACTGACACCGGGCCAGGGGGGCGGGAGAATGCATCCTGGCTTCGGTTGTCGTCTAATCGCCCTTGGTCGCTGTGGTGGCTAATCTGATCATTAGTGTAACAATTGAGGGGAAAATAGTTTCTCCTGTCGTGTCACGGACACTAGATCCCGCCCTTAATATAGGCCTGGTACAGGCCCCCCGAAACAGATCCCATTACCGGCCCGTCGCTGTCAGGCGGACGGTCTGTTATCCTAACCTCTCTGTAATGTGCACGTCTAAAGCCTCCCATCCTCTCCCGACATTACTCCATTACTTCTCCATTATCTAGTAATGACAATTGACACACACACACACACACAGTGCAATAAGGCGACTCCGAATAGAAGCAGAGGTAGGGGCGAAGGGGGAGGAGGGAGGGAGGGAGGGGGAGGAGGGGGGGGATTCGTATCCGGATTTGTAACGGCCCGTTCCGAAAGCCTTTGTTTTGTGTCACCCTATTAATATAGAGAATGTTGTTACGCACCCCGGGGCTCAAGTACATGTACGGCCCCCGCCCAAGGGCACTCAATGGGCCTGTATGTAAACACACAGAATAGCCTAATTAGGACCATAAGGGGGGAGAGAGCCGGCGCTGGGACGAGCCAGGGAGCAGAATAGATACACGCTCACCTCCCTCTTTGTGCCTCCGTGACCTTTTGCGAACAGGGTGTGGCGTGGGCACAAAAGAATCTCTATGTAACCATATACTGCAAAGAGTCACATAAAAGAGACAGACAGAGGGACGTCATGAGAAAAAGGAGGAGAAAAAAGAGGGGTCGGTCATTCAATATTCAAATAGGAGGAAGCCCTGTGCTGCCGTGGGTTGAGTTAAGATACAAGGCTTGACATCTGAATCAGTGAGGCCCGGTATTATGTGACCATAGTGCTGCTCTCTTTAGGCTTGGGGGGTGGGGTGGATGGGGGGGGTGGGGGGTTTCTTTTCTCCCTACTCTCACGGTCTCTCCTGCATTGCACTATAGTATCAGATTCTAATCTGTCATTGGTGCCACCGCTTCGTTCAGCCGATTGGCCGCAGTGTGATGGATGGGACGGTCAAGCCTTCAGTGACAGCGCCTGATCCGCCCGGTCTCCTCCTAAATGCAGAAGAACGCTCCACCGAGGGGTCGTCCGTCCTCCGCGTCCTGCATAACAAAACCGCGAGCGCCGCGGATGTCTGGGCAGTGACTCACTGTTCTATGTTTTGACTCTCTATATACTTCTTATTACTTTTTGGATGTGAAAATGACACACAGTCGGATTTTTCATCCCCCCCCCCGCCAAGGCTGCACTCTCACTCAGATATACTCTCAGATTAAAGCTGAGACATATTATGATTAGCGCCCTTGTCATGATGTCTTTTCACATGCTGAGCGATAATAACACGATAGAGCCGAGACGACGTCAAGCTGTCGAGGTCTGAACACTTTAATAATCTGTAATAGATTATTACTCGACTCGTTTTTCTAACTGTCTCTTTTTAACGACCAAATCTTTTTTAGTAAGCACCAAATAGCTTCAGTTCAATCAACTGAATTTGTCATCCCATCACTGGAAATGTGCCTTTTGGTCCACGTCTGGGGATAATGGAAATATAATATAGACCGAAAAATAAAGATTGAAAAATCTCTCCGTTGAGTCGTCGTACTGAATTCCAGTAGGTCCACTGAGACAGATCTACGTCAAACAGCTGATATAATGTACCACCGGTGCGGCGGATATAGTTGAGTTGATCCGGGCGCTGTTGATTCCTCCGCACGGGGCCTCGGGGGCGTGGCCGGATCCGGGCGTGGCAGCAGACGATCCCGGGGGCCTCTCTTCTACTTCCCCTAAATTACTTTGGCTTGTTGTTTTCTCCCCATATTTCACACCACAGTGACCACAGTGTGTAAACACAGCGGTGCTCCATCTTAACAGCCTCTTCCTGATTTCTGCAGAACAGCGAGTGTCACAATGGCGCAAACGTACTATAAAAAGCATTTCATGCAGTAAGAAGTCGGCGTGGAAAGCAGCAGCACTGCTGGAAGAGTGATCGAGTGTACGACACTTTCACCCCCCCCCCAGAGAGCGAATAGAGGTCACTGTAGAAAACAACGCTCTTCTTTCATGTTAGAGTAGATGTGGTCACATTTAATTGCCACGGTGGTGATTCCGCTGTTGATATGATGCACGTCCTGTGTTAAGAAATATGGTGTTCTCTTTCATCCCTCTCTCTCTCTCTCTCTCTCTCTCTCTCTCTCTCTCTCTCTCTCTCTCTCTCTCTCCCTCTCTCTCTCTCTCTCTCCTCTTCTCTCTCTCTCTCTCTCTCTCTCTCTCTCACCTGCAAGCTCCTTTCTTTTTTTTTTACCCCCAACGAGACACAAATGACTATCTCTGTACTCATGTTTCAAAATGACACGGAAAAAATAAAGATAGAAAATCTCGTCCGTTGAGTCGTACTGAATTCCCAGTAGGTCCACTGAGACAGATCTACCGTCAAACAGCCTGATGATGTACCACCGGTGTGCGGCGGATAATATAGTTGAGTTGATCCGGGCCGGTGTTGATTCCTTCGCGCGGGGCCTCAGGGTCGCGGCAGGATCTGGGGTGGCAGCAGACGGTCCCGGGGCCTCCTGCCCCCCTGCATCTCGTTTCACCCGTCCAATGGGATTAGTGGAAAGTGCAGACTCAGGTGCAGGTGGGGCCTGCCGCCGTAAGTTAATTTGCCCTGCTGTTTGGAGCTATAATAGCTTATTGATTGGCTGACAAGAGATGCAAGGAGCGGCGTGGAAGGGCACACGGCGGCAAGGAGAGAATAAGTTAATCATTGCTCAATGTGCTTGGCACGATTTAATCACATTACCCAGGGTTCACCACTGCCATGTAAATTCACTTCTCCACCTCGGAGTGACGGCGCTGCTGATGCAGTGCGGAGCCCTCAGCGCTGGATAGAGACATTTTGTTGGCTGAGCTTTGATATTGTTGTCATTGAGAACGACGAGGGCTGTAGTGCAGTTGCCTTTTGCAAATGATCAAATCATAACTAGGATTGTTAGATTGGTTGTAGTGATCGTTAAACATCCATACCTAACCCGCATTTTCCGAACGGGGCCATGCGATCGCAAAAATGGCAGAAATCCCATTTAACTTTAGCTGGCTGATCCCCCCCCCCCCCCCCCCTTTTGTGAGACATTCTGTTTACATCACGACAGGATAGTGGAATAGGCAGAGTGACATTCCATCAGAAAGGTTAGAATTTTCATCACAGCTGCCTTTGGAATGTTCATCCTAACGATGCCACGGTAACATGGCGGCCCTCTGAGGCCTGGTCCACACGTACACGGGCATTTTAGAAAACTGGGTTTTCCTCTTTTTGTTCTCTCTCTCAGTCCTCACAACAACAACAACACAAACACGCTCACATGAACTGCCCTGGATGCTCTGCGTGGTCCTGAAACCGCGTAGAGAAAGCTACGTTTCAGAAATACCAGTGTATGTGTGACGTGTACAAGGTCTGAATCTCATTCACCAAACATCAACACCGACTTCCAGGACAACATTATCAAACATTATATACGCCAGTCATTTTGAAGTGAACCAGCCAAATGACCGGTCAGGAACATCGATATAGATATAATTCAAAGTCCACCGAATATAGATTGTCAATGTCAACTCAAAGTCTGCGGCTGAGACGATTTGAGAGCCTCTTGTTGAGACCAGTCCTCAGCTGGAGTCTGGCCCCTAGCTGCCTTCCCCGTCTCCCCCCTGCCCGGCGTCACTCCTGTGGGGGGCAGGTTCCCCGCCGAGGGGCCCGGTTTAATTCATGCTAAGCTGCAGCAGGGGTTAATTTGAGCCATGCTGTTGTCCAGCGGTGACCTCCATCTGTTACTGTTGCTCAGGTTGTCCCAGAGACACACTTTCTCTTCCCTCGTCCACCATCTCTGCTCTCCGACAGCTGGCTGGCCGATCGCTCACATGTTCCATTGCTCTGTTCCAGTCCAGTGTGTGTGCAATGTGCATGTGTGTGTGTGTGTGTGTGTGTGTGCGTGTGTGCGTGTGTGTGTGTGTGTGTGTGTGTGTGTGTGTGTGCGGGTGTGTGTGTGCGTGTGTGTGTGTTCGTCTCCCTGGAACTCCGGCCCATTAGCACTGCCGTCACCCACACATTGTCACGCTATGGTCTGGTTACCTGGAAACTGCACGTGCTGGTTGTATTCGACTGGTGTGGCATTGAGGCTCCCGTTCTAGCGTTAACTACAGTGTGTACAATAACTCTCAGAACATATCCCCCATGTGGCCCTCCATCTAGCCTGCTTTCTTATGTCAACACCACGCACACGCGCACACACGCACACACACACACACACACACACACACACACACACACACACACACACACACTAGTCATCTCTTGTTTTAACCTGAGCAAGAACTGATTATGTAGAGATTGGGAGAGAGATTTGTCTCTCTCTGTCTCTCTCTTTTTCTTGCTCTCTTTCTCTCTCTCTCTGTCACTCTCCCTCTCTTGTATCTCTCTCTTTGTATCTGTTCTTTCTCTCTCTCTCTCTCTCTCTCTCTCTCTCTCTCTCTCTCTCTCTCTCTCTCTCTCTCTCTCTCTCTCTCTCTCTCTCTCTCTCTCTCTCTCTCTCTCTCTCTCTATCTCTCTATCTCTCTCTATCTCTATCTCTCTCTCAGTGTGATGCTAGCAGAGGGAGCGCTGCAGTAGTGGGGTAGAGCTTTACTTGTTGGACGGAGTCGATGTTTCAGCCTGGCCTATATCAATCTGTCTGCACTCCAACGCTCAGTTAAGCAGAGCAAACCAGTGGGTGAGGGAGGAGAGAGAGAGAGGAGAAAGAGAGGGAGATAAGTAAACAGAGGGAGAGAGAGATGTTGACCTCGTACCCCCCCTCACACAGTGTCTCTCCCTCTCACTCCGACACACATACGTCAGTGTTACTATACTTGTGAGGACACACTATTGACTCCATTCATTCCTCAACTCCTTACCTTGACCCCCTGACCTTAGCTTGAAGCGCTACATGCGCAACCTTAACCCTTAACCCTTAATCCTTGACCCCGTGGGTTAAAAAGATGGTTTGGACGTCCTGTGTGTGACAAGCCGCCAGGGAAATCCACGACCATAAGAGACAAACCCCTTCCTCTGTGTTTAATTTCAGTTTTAAATTAAAGTGATCCACTAAAGATGGCGACCGGCGTCCACAGCGATGCGCGGCAACCGCCCATAGACAATTTTACTTTCAATTACGATTTTGGCTTCCAACGATTATGAAAACAAGATAATCGACTTTTCGAATTTTGTTCAATAAATGCATGATGTTTACCAAAGTCAACGAGCAAATCGTGTTAAATAGTCGTGATCTCAATATTGACCAAAATAATAATTGTGATTATTGATTATATTATGATTTGTGGCGCCCTAACGCACACACACACACACCCACACACAGGGATGGATACAAACCCGATTGGCCGAGTTCTTATCTGGCATCTGGGAGACAAACAGAGCAACATGTGGGTATAAAACCCTGCCCCTTTGCCTCCCGTAACTACGCTCAGCCCCACCACCAGATAACCCTCGTTCCGAACCACTCGATTTAAAATACTGCGTGGAATGTGTGTCTCCGAGATAAAAACAAAAGAGAGAGAGACTGCAGGAGGAGGAGCGATGGGCGAGGGGAACAAAGCAGGGACTGAATGTTAAGCGAGAACATCAGGGAAGCAGGTAGCGCGGAGAGGGGGGAGGAGAGGGAGGAGAGATCCTGGTTAGGGCCGGAGGGAGGGAGGGAGGGAGGGAGAGGGGAGTCTCTCTCTGGGCGTGCGAGGGAGAGATAACGGACAGGTGGTGTACGGTTTCCTCACAGATCTCTGACAGCTGGCAACGCTCCTGCTATTAAAATCCTCGTCGTAGAGTGTGTGTTTGTGTGTGTGTGTGTGTGTGTGTGTGTGTGTGTGTGTGTGTGTGTGTGTGTGTGTGTGTGTGTGTGTGTGTGTGTGTGTGTGTGTGTGTGTGTGTGTGCGTATGTGTGTGTGTGTTTTCATAGAAGCATGTGTCTGTGTTTGACGGTTGTCTGAGCCTCTGCCAACTGAGACTTTTCCCCTAAGTCGGCCTCGGCTCCTCCTATACATCCTCCACTTCTTCATCCTTTTATTTAATTTTTTTCATCCTGTTTTTTTTTCTTCTTCTCCTTTTTTGTACTTTTTTTGCTGCCAGCTCTTGGCAGCGAGCCAGCTGTGCCAGTCCATTCACAGGAATATTTTTCTTCTCTCTCTTTCTCTCTCTCTCTCTCTCTCTCTCTCTCTCTCTCTCTCTCTCTCTCTCTCTCTCTCTCTCTCTCTCTCTCTCTCTCTCTCTCTCTCTCTCTCTCCTCTCTCTCTTTCTCTCTCTCTCTCACTTACAGGGCCCTAGTGTTGCTCTACGACCGTAACGTTCCAAACGCCTGGCTGGCAGACTGTTTGCTGTTCTGAAAGAACCGACTCGGACTTTTTTAAGGAGTGGTTTCCCTCTTTGCGTTTAATAAAGTGTAGTGTTTATTTTCCCTTGCCGTTTTACCCACTTGCCCCCTCGTTTTATGTGACATTGGATTTTCCCTCCGTATTACCGCTAATGACCGCTAATACGTTTGTCATGACTTCAGGCGCAGACGGGAGTGTTATATCGTTCCAAAGCCGGGCCATGTAGAATATATACATATCCCCGCGACGACCTGGAATGTTCAGTAAAACCGCCGTAAAAAAAAGGCCAGTCTAAACAACCCCAAAGAGTTATCCATTTGTGTAGGATTTGTTGTGTTGTAAAACGTCGGTTTCTACGACCAATGAACACACGTTTCCGTGCGGAGCAGATGCTGGACTAAGAAATGAGCCAAACACCGAGGGGATTATTTAAAAACCTCTCTCTCTCCGCTGGCCTGGCAGTGGGTTATATTCATGTACTCTGTTAGTTCAGAGTTCTCACTGTGTTGCCTTTGGGCTCCTTCCACATTTACAGGCCTGTGTTCACGGGGCAGCAGCAGCCGCAGCCACTGGGTAGCTTGAGCCCATGTCATCTGAGTGAGGAGTGCTTTGTTTGCAGAAAAGAGATGGTACTAAATGGGCCAGAGGTGGTTATTTGCCGTTGGCAAAGCGAGCCTTGTCCTCGGCGGTGTGGTGTGGAGTGCTCTCTCTGCCACGAGTGGCCTGAGTGGCAGCTGGCTTTCATCCCCCGCGCTACACTGGCGAGTCCGTGTGCAGCAGTGGCCAGTTTTAATTTTAAACTTTTAACTCTCTACAGGGCCCTCGCTCCGGTCGAGACCTAGAATAACATCTAAGTTGTTTCTAGATGTGAAGCGAAGTAAGCGCAGTGCCGCTGTGAGGCCACTAAGGGGTGGAATGGCTCACCGCAAGC
Source organism: Notolepis coatsorum (assembly GCF_963971535.1). Lineage (NCBI taxonomy): Eukaryota > Metazoa > Chordata > Actinopteri > Aulopiformes > Paralepididae > Notolepis > Notolepis coatsorum. The sequence goes on along the minus strand of NW_028173830.1, from coordinate 15,800 downwards.
GAGTGACCAATCCGACCCGACCAGGAAGGGAATTGGCACAACGACTACATTGAGGATGGGAGAAAAAAATGATGAAGGAGTGAGTTAGTGAGGTAGTGATGGATCTCTGAGGTGCTTCTCCTCCCGTCCTCCGGTCCTGCCGCACCCTCGGGCCTCACTGCTGTAGCCTGAATACATGATTTACTTGTCCTCTATTGTCTCCCTGATGTGTTCTATCTGCGCTTCCTTTGAACTCGGCCCTGATACCTCTCAAGCCCCCCACCACCTTCAAAAGGCAGCAGGGCGTCCACCTGATCCCGACCCCGAGGGGGGTCACCTTGCGAGGGACTCTCTTGTCTTTTTGGGGGGGGGGGGGGGGGACGACGGAAGTCTTTCATTATGCTATGTGAAAATGAATGATGAATGAAGTTTTCAGATAAAAGGGAGCTTTTATGTGCCTCTAGCCACCTGTTACCCCCTCTTGCCCCCCACTTGTCCCACTCGGTCATCCTTAGGATCAGAGAGAGTGGTTTCCCCTTCCCCTGTATAGATATGGATTGTATAGTTTGAAGTTTGTTCCATAATTAATCTAACTTTTTTTTACGACTACTACAATTACATTCAGCTCCATTGACCAGCAAACTCTACCGCATGGCACAATACTGGCTGATGCTCTCACTGTCATTACGAGTGTCTGGTGTTTGGCGTTGGGCGATCACCAGTGGGTGCGTTTGGGGGGGGGGGTTGGAGGAATGGGCGGACGGGGGGGGGGGGGGTGGCAGGATAATCTGGTGAACTGGTGTGTGTCGGGGGTCAATGTGAGAGATGATTGAAAGCACTAGCCCATTTTTTTTAAATCTTTTTTTTTTATGACAAGCTTAGTTTGAAATCATTTTTAAAATTGGAAAACGTACCTGGGTGATGATGGAAGACACTGCATACACCTCACCAGGAAACCCCAGAGACAAAGCTCTGCCTAATAAATAAACATAGGCACTGCTAAGTTCCTGATTGCTTGAGGGCAGGTTTCACATTACACCTCTTAATTGGATGTCATGTGTTACTGTTAACGTTAAATGTACTTTTTTTTTAATATATAAAAAAACATCTTCTACTTCCCCTAAATGAGTTTGGCTTGTTGTTTTTCTCCCCAATATTTCACACCACAGTGACCACAGTGTGTAAACAGCGGTTTCTCCATCTTAACAGCCTCTTCCTGATTTCTGCAGAACAGCGAGTGTCACAGACAGTGGTGCAAACCTAACTATAAAAAGCATTTCATGCAGTAAGAAGTCGGCGTGGAAAGCAGCAGCACTGCTGGAAGAGTGATCGAGTGTACGACACATTTCACACACCCCCCCCAGAGAGCGAATAGAGGTCACTGTAGAAAACAACGCTCTTCTTTCATGTTAGAGTAGAATGTGGTCACATTTAATTTGCCACGGTGGTGATTTCCGCTGTTGATATGATGCACGTCCTGTGTTAAGAAATATGGTGTTCTCTTTCATCCCTCTCTCTCTCTCTCTCTCTCTCTCTCTCTCTCTCTCTCTCTCCCCCCCCCTCTCTCTCTCTCACCTGCAAGCTATTTTTTTGTATTACCCCCAACGAGACACAAATGACTATCGCTGTCCTCATGTTTCAAAATGACATAGATTTTTTACACACGAGGAATTTGATCACGTTAGCCCAGAGAAGATTAAGCAGACCTGTAATCACTTTGTCATTCGGAGGACATTATCAACATGTCGTTTCGGAGATGCCTACCTACCATGCTTGCCATAACATGGCGTGTGTATGTGTATGTATGTATTTATGTATGCATTCTATAACTTGAGTGCAATGGCAGTACAAAAAAAAACTCACTTCTGCTCACCTGCCACGCATTAGCTTCGGCCGGGGCTTGTAAATCCGGTTTGCGCTGGATCTCCGCTGTTGTTTATTTGTGCATCTGGAGAATCAGATGTTGCGCTCTCTTTCCTGCTTGGCACAAACACAGCCGCTTTTCTGATTCTATTTAGACCACAACAACACTGGCATTTGTGATGGAGTCACACGATTCCCCTGGAGGGGGGGAGGGGGGGCAGGAAATCAGCGGCTGGTCAGAGAGAGAGAGAGAGAGAGAGAGAGAGAGAGAGAGAGAGAGAGAGAAACTAGGCCAGGCCTAACCCAGCGGAGTTAGCCCTTTGTGTCATGGCGTCTGGGAGTCGTCACGGGAGGGGAGATCAAGGTGACCACCGTCCCCACTCCAAACAACCTTGTCCGTGGCCTTTGGCAGCCCATTCCTGGAGGCAGGCGGAGCGCAGCTTAAAAGTCATAAAGCAGGTTTAAAACAAACAATATGGTGAAGAGGTCTGTGGGTGGTTTGTCTGTTGGAGCGGCAGGGCAGTGTGTGTGTGTGTGTGTCCCTCGTCTGATTTATGGCTGCGGGGTGAGATAAGACTCTCTCCCGTAGGCGGCCCCTGTCCGCTAATCCTCCCCGACGGAGGAGCATGGCCCCTGCCGATGGACGGTGTGACCGGAGAGTGATTGGGAGGCCAGACGAGACGTCGACCTCTATAGCTCCTACCCTCTCTGTTTAGATTATTGACCAGTCTGACGTGGGGCTCCTCCGCAGTGCAGCGGCGGGGCGGAGGGCCAGGAATAGGGCCGTGTGTGTGACGGCATGCATGGGGTTTGTCTTACCGCGGTTGAAAAAGCAATATCCCCACGGCTCTGCGGTTCACCCCGACATTATTTCAGTAACATGAAAAATAAAGCAGGCTCGAGTCATTAATTATGTTAGAGAGACTGCCAAACAGTGCCCGGGTATCACCACCGGGGTATGATATTACCGGGTTACATATATAGACCGACCCAAGCAACATTAGTAAACCCGCACATAATTCATTATAAGGTAAGCTAAGATGCTCTACCTGGTTAGGTTTGCAGAGGTAACAAAGCTCATTGTTCTTTTTGAGGGTGCTCTAACTTTACCAGAGGAGTAACCCGAGCCAACAGAGGCACGTACCTGTTGTGCTGCTGAAGGTGACTGAGCTGTCTGAAGCACTTATATAGTATATATATATATATATTATGGACTGCATTTATATAGCGTTTTTATCCAAAGCGCTTTACAATTTATGCCTCACATTCAACCATTCACTCAACCGAAGCAACCGTGCATTGGTGCCAAACTGCTCATCGGGAGCAGTTAGGAGTTAAGTGTCTTGCTCAAGGACACTTCGACATGCTGCCAGAAGCTATAACTGGGAACCTTCCGATTACCAGATGACACCTCTACCTCCTGAGCTACTGTGGAACAAATCCCAATGTGAGGTCTCCACAGAGGTTACGGTTAAGGTTATAGACAACTTTTTCAGGTGAAAACTATGAAAGTTCCAGCACAGATTCCGGTCACATGACACACCCCGAATCAGAAAGTGATTACCCCAATTATCTGACCAAATAAAGTGTGAATGGGCAAACGGGTTGTCATTGGTCATCTTAAAGCTGTAGATACCAAGCTTGTTTAACGTCGAGCTTGTTTAAGGACTCCCGAATAGATATGTAATGGACCACAGAGCCCCATGTGATATGATTTTGGTTAGATGTGGTTTTAGTCCAGAGTTGCGTAACTGTGTGTACTGTAGTTAAGGAGATCACAGCAATCAGAGTAGTCGTTCTTATGCATTATCTTAATGGATTACCCTCTTCCAATAATTCCTCATTTCACTGGACAACCCTCTGCGACAAGGGGTTTCCGGATCCCTCTTCCGAAAACCCGCTGACCTGAAGTTAACCCCTGTCTGATGACGAGGCAGAATGAGTGGCGGTTTATCCGAAACCACTGATCTGAAGTCAGCCCTGTCTGATGTCAAGGCAGATGCAGTGCAGTGGTGAAAGTCAAACGGATGCTCGGCAAGGGCCTTTTCTGCAAACGCTCGCAAGGGAGTTTGTGGACCAAAGTGAGACGAATGAGACCCAGGGGGAAATCTTTCAGTGATGGGGATGGGGTGTGTACAGGGTGTGTGCGTGTGTGTGTGTGTGTGTGTGTGTGTGTGTGTGCGTGCGTGCATGTGCGCTAGTCCCCCAGCATGCCTCTATTCATCAGGGAGCCTCAGCATCACTCTACCCTGCTGACAGCACCGGCCTGTAATTGCTTGACAAACAGAGTTAGCTGTCTCCGGACTTGACCAGAGGAGGACAGAAAACTGTGCCTGACGCAGCCCGCTATGCCCAGTGTGGCCCTGGGTCGAGAGCAAATAGGGAGCACCAACGGAGTGCCAACGGAGTGCCAACGGAGTGCCAACGGAGCCGGGCCGCAGCGGTTTACTTGGGCAGAGAAGAGAAATGACTCATTTCTCTCCATCCATGGTTTGCCACGCTACGTCTGTTGAGCTCTTGAGGATTGGCCCCCATCCATCCTCTTCTTCCCATTGTCATTACACGATCACTCCTGTCCGCGGTACTGTCTGTCTGTCCGTACCCGCCATAACTTCTACAGTTCTGATCTGGAATAAACTTTGCCGCACATATAGGTTGACCGCAGGACATGGACCTGCATTCTTGAATATTTTCCAAATCGGTCAACGACAAGTATTTTTATTGAAATAATTTCCATCATTGTCCATTGAAATAAATACATAAGAGGGCGATACTACGCAGGTTTGCTGCTCAGAGCTTCTGGTAAATCAGCTCTCTGGCGCCTGTTTACACCATGGAAATGCCATAGTGAACCTCTTTTTGTAATTGATATACCTATACATAAAAAATATTTCCGGCGATTCTCTTAGTTACATCAATATTGTGCTGTCAGAACAGTCTTTTGTTTGCAGGTTCAAAATGTCATGTTCGCTATTGCCTATTAAGCCACCGTAATCTTCTTATCAACCAGGAAATGCTCATGTGAAACCTAGTCCTATGCTTGAAACTATGTGAATCTACGATCTATGTACTAAAGCTTCTTTTGTCAGAGATTCTCTTAGTTACAACAACATTGTGCTTATAGGCGAAGTGTTTCCAATGTTCACTATTTGGCAAAACAAGACGGCTGCTCTGGCCAGAAAGCACGTCACTTTCTCACTCCACTATTCTACATGCCACACTTTGTGGAGTTCTCTCCCCTGATTGGATAAAGTGGGAACGGGGATACCAGAACATTTATTTTCTGTTTACTGCAGAGCGGAGGTACTGGGAGACCCATGTTAGAGACCAGAGACTCTATATCAGTGATGGCTGTCGGAATGTAGAGCTATTTAACACTTATTTTAACAAAAAGATAGCACTTATTACAGCGCATTGCCACCGTCCGTAACAACTGCTTGACAACCACCTGTCACTGCTGCCAGTGATAATGAGGTAACTTTATGCTGCCAAGCCTTTCTGCCAATGACAAACTGTAAATATGATCTTGACAGTGTGTTTGACAACAACAAGGCCGGCTACATATCCAGACATCTCACAACAAACGTGCAAATTAGACATGCACTTTATTTCTGCCAGCTTGTTTACCCAAGTGGGATGCTGCTAATGTTGGTTTGGTGAAACACTTCAGTGATTATGTCAAACAAAATAAATACTGCTCCTTTCATCCGGTCTTGATGAAAGACTAAGATCGTTGTCCAAGAGAATAGTATTACATTCATGAATCAAATCCCTGCAGTTGATACCAAGTGCATCACGTCGGCTGCCTGCCATCATGGTGGATGTTTTGACAGCGCATCATACTGTCAAGGAGGAATGGTTTTGTACAAAGTACGGAAGCTGCTCCATAGACGGTGAATTGGTAAGGGGTTGGGATGACACAGAGAGCACCCTGTGGAATATACCGGTATGTTTTCTGTTTGACCTGAGAACACTGTAGAATAAAGCTAATTTGGATATAAAAAGCCAGGTCGGCAAAATCAGTCTCTAGTGTGTTGTCAATTGTGAGAAACATGTAATAACTTACTCAGTCGATGGATCCGGTTAATACAATTTATTAACTCTGACGAATACAAAGTCAGAGAATAATGGCTTGGATGGCCCCCGTCTCACTGATTTATCATTGCTTTATCACCAAGAAGGAAGAGAGCGACCCATTTGCTCAGGGGCCACTTATATACAGGAGAGGGGAAGGGGGACACCATGAAACGGGAGGTTTGGCAACATGGAGGGGATAAGATAAAGACACGTCCTTATAAGAAGACAAGTTTTTATCCCCCACACAGTATAGCAGCTCCAGCTTTATAACTGATTGCATCGCAGATTTGATACGTCTGTTTGTTTTTCTCTCTCTCTCAAAACAAGATGTTATGCTGGGTCCAGCTGTATACTAGGCAGGCCTAGTCTTGTTTTCTTTACTTTGCTTTAGAAGTGAAATACTAATCCTTGCAACGATTTTGGATACCAGTCACATCTGTAGAAATAGAATCGGCAATGGTGAATTATCAGGTGCGCCCTTGTGGTTTATAAATCAAATCAAATGTATTTGTAAAGCCCGAAATCACAAGTTAATGTCCCCATGGGCCGGATACGTTTTCTTTAAACAAGTCAAGAAGAAACATCACAATAAATCAAGAACAGAAAACCCACCATGAAATCCAAAATAAATAAATAAAAGCAACACTTTTTCCATACCAGCTAAGGTAAGGAAAAACTCACTAAAAGCCTAGCAATAGGAAAAAAGCACCACAGGCGATGTGGAGGAGTGAAACCTTAGAAGGGCCGTTCAAGGGGGGATCTCCCTTCTTGGATGTGGGTGATAGTAGTGTTGCTATGGATGATCGATGGATGGAGAATAAAACAGGCGAAATAGTTGGCATGTATGTACATATACGTGTAATAAAACACAAATGTGTACATGCAATAGCAACTGGGGTACATAAGAACATTTCTGAAAGATTTAAATGCAATAGAGCTAAGAACAACAACAACAAAAGAGAAAGCATAGGGAAACGAGCGTGAGTATGAAAATAGGATAAAGGCTAAATGTCAAGGCTCGGAGCTCAAGATATCAGAGTCATATTCCGTTTGCACATCAGTACATAAGACAATGCGCCGTGCTCCGTTCATGGCAGGAGTGAAGTGTAGGCTAATGCATTTGGTAGCCCCGGACGGCAGCACACTTGTGGGTGCGGGGGCGTCTCTCTGAGTACCCCTCCAGTTCTCTTTGTTCTCCATCCAAAGAAGTGCCATCGGCACATTAGTGAAAATTACAGAGATCGGCGTGGACTTAATGAAACGGTGTTGTGCTGTGTGAGTATCGCACACGGGGGTGAACTGATCCCCCGGCTGAGTGAAGGGCGATGGAGGCCGCAGCGCTAATGCCGTGCAGCTGCGGAGCATAAAACTAGCTGGATGTTCATCAAGGTAATCAAATGAAGCGTGTGATCAAGCGGGGCGCTAATGAAATACTCGCTGCCTTTCGCCCCCCGTCCACAATTAAAGTCACCGGCTTTACGAGACTCTTCAGTTATTTATGGAATTCCAACCTGGACCACTTGAGAGACGTCGATGCGGGAAACCGATGAGGTCGACCGAACCGAGCTAGCCAGGTACGGGAGGATCATCCACTCGGAGAGACGTCCAGTAACTCGCGCGTGCGGTTCGCTGGCGAGGAGTGGGAATATGGAACTTCCATAGATACTAAAGGTACTTAGTTGTGGAGCAATTGAAATGGATGGAAGCTCTTAGCATCTCTCGCTGTCGCTCTATCTCCCTCTCTCTCTCTCTCTCTCCCCTCTCTCTCTCTTTGATGTAGCAGACAAAAAGCAGCGATAGTATCCCTGAAGAACACTTATGTTCTGGCCCCATAGCGCATACCTCCCTCTCTCAGGGCCGGCAGAGCTATCATTTGTAAAAGCAGTGTTTTCACTGTACAATAACCACCATTTACATGGTAATGTGCCCGGGGGTTGTGTGCAGCGGCACTTTTTTTTTTGTTTGGCTGTCTGCCGCGTCTCATCTTTCCCCCCTACATTTGGTACAGAGCAGAACTGAATAATAAAAGATTAATTGCTGGAGAGGCCATTGTCGTAGTCTCCCCCTCCCCATCCTCATTGCATTGCTCCTCTTAAAGGATTTGAAGAGTTCATTTGCAAAAATATATATCTCTGTTTATTTATAAATCAATATTTTGATCAAGTAAATGCAGGTAACTTACAATCAAATCTAACTTTATTGAAAATCGTTAGGTGTTAAAGGTAACTTTTTGGGTAAAAGCAGATTTTGTGCCTCGTTTTCACTACGTTACCTGAATAATTTTCAGCTTTCCTCTCCTTGGCTCCGCCCCCAAAGGACATGATCTTGCGTCATGCTAACATTTTGTCCAAAAAGCTAAATCCATCTTTAAAGCAGCCATGTTGCGTCACCAAACCTGAATACTGCGGGTGAACAGATGTATCTGGCTATGTAAAAAAAAAACAGCACTGGTATTGGACTGTTTACTTCTGTAAAACGTGAATTTGTAATGTATTTTCAATGGACAATAGCAGCTTTCGTGACAAGGATAGGCTGTGTCTAACATTCTTTTTTTCAAGGATGTTTTTTTATTACATGTTTTTTAGATTTAGAGAACAGTTCAGGATTGCCAAAATAATATTTGTATACAGTAATCCCATAAATATAAATACATTTATGCTGCATACCTAATATATCTGCTGTACGCCAGCAGATAAACAGTGAGTGGGAGTTGATAAATAAATGGGATTTGAGAATGGTGTGCAAAGCCTCTACACTGGGCACGATGTGATTGGTCCAGGTGACACAGAGGGTAGCAGCTACACTGAAGGAGCAGGGGAGAGAATTCTTGAGTCTCGACCTGATTACAGGTTTTCTTTTTCAACAAAAGACATACATTCCGTATAGGTTCTTGCAAATTAACTCTTCATTCCTCCTTGGAAGAAGTGATGTTCTTTCGCAAAGCCACTTCAGCTTTCAGCGGCCGGTGCTCCACTGTGACTGGTATCTGTCAACAGGAGAGTTGGAGGTCCCCCCCCACCTCACCCCACTCCACCCATTCCCTCCTCCGTGACCCCCTCCCCCTCCTTGCACCTTTTAACCCCGTCTGTCTGTGTTTATAAACTTTATACATTTTGACAACCGACGCAGGGGGAGAAGGAGGCCGGGCGGGAGGGAGGGGAGGGGGTCAAATCCACTTTTTATTCCGAGCCCCACTTCTCCACTTCTCTGTCAGCAGGGAGAGAGAGAAAGAGGGAGACGTTAAGGGCTTTAAAATAATCACTCAGTGTTTTCGGTGAGGGGCTCTCTCTAATTGAGCCAGGGCTGACCCCTGACTGTGCCCACGTCGTCTGTTTTCTGTCCGTCCCCCCCCCCCCCCCTCGACACTTGATTGAAATGGGGGGGGGAAAGCGGGCAGACTAGACTCATTCTTATTTATTTGTGTTTGCTAGTCCCCCCGTTTTGCAGGGGGCCCAGTGGTCGGATTAGCGCTCCAAAAGGTGGATGTGCTGCCGTGGAGCGGCCTAGCTGCTCCGGCACACTGAGGGGGTCCGCCTGGAATGCGCAACACACAGCCCAGGGCTAATGGCGCATGAGGGCGGGGGTGGGTGAGGGGGGGGGGGGGGGGGGGCTGGGGGCTGTACGAGCTGTCTACCCCAATATACCTTCTCACAGCGCGGAGGCTGTGCACGCCGCGTCTCCACGGCACTCGCTCGCTCGCTCAGAGATCCTTGTATTGATTTCGTATATCAGCGCTATATAACACCGCTGCTTGGCCGGGGCCCGTTTCAATTTCACGTTGTTTAAAACTTTCGGGAAGGATAGCCAACGCGGAGTAAAACAAATTTTGACTTTTGACACTGGACAGTGTGCGAGGGCGGAAGTGTTTAGACTTCTCGGAACAGACGTCTCGTGAGCGAGGCTGACGGCATGCTTGTGTACGAGGAAGTGTGAGCAGGACGCGGGAGCTGGATAAGTCAAACCGGACCGGCCCCACCAACACTGAGTCCATTTATTCCTTCTTTACATGCTGCACGTTGTCAAACGCCGGCTGACAGCACAATCTGTTGGCCCATGCTGGAGAATCAGCAGCCACGATACCTAAGCCCTGGTCTGGAGCTGAGCATCTGCGTGTGAATATCAGTTGACTACACCCCACGCTCCATGACCTTGAAGGCCCAATCCAAACTAGGAATATAGTGCCTCCTGTGGCGCCCTAATTAAAAAGAACACGCCAACATTTTGGGAAATTATCTTACCGTCTTCTCCAGCGAGAGACAAGAAGATAGATACCTGTTTCCTCTCTGTGCGTTGAGTAGAACGCTATCTGGCTGCATGTTAGCCTAGCTTAGCACAATGAATGGAAGTGGACAGTGCCGGTTAGCCTTCGGGAGAGGTGTTAGTTGGACAATGCCTAGGCTAACCGGTCATGTCTGCTTCCATTCATTGTGCTAAGCTAGGCTAACATGCAGCCAGATAGTTTTCTACTGAACTAGTAACTCGTTTTCTACTGAATTAGTAAGCTAATTTGCCCAAATGTTGGCGTGTTCCTTTAACCCCACTACTGGCTTGTTAGAGTTTTTCCTCCATTGACTGAATACTTTTTACAGAGTTCTGCATAATGTAGTCTAGAGCACGCTGGCATAATGTAGTCTAAAGCACGCTGGCATAATGTAGTCTAAAGCACGCTGGCATAATGTAGTCTAGATTAGAACACGCTGGCATAATATAGTCTACTCTAGAACATGCTGGCATAATGTAGTCTACAACACGCTGGCATAATGTAGTCTACTCTAGAACATGCTGGCATAATGTAGTCTACAACACACTGGCATAATGTAGTCTACTCTAGAACACGCTGGCATAATGTAGTCTACTCTAGAACATGCTGGCATAATATAGTCTACAACACGCTGGCATAATGTAGTCTACTCTAGAACATGCTGGCATAATGTAGTCTACAACACGCTGGCATAATGTAGTCTAGAACACGCTGGCATAATGTAGTCTAGAGCACGCTGGCATAATGTAGTCTACAACACGCTGGTATAATATAGTCTACAACACGCTGGTATAATATAGTCTACAACACGCTGGCATAATGTAGTCTAGAGCACGCTGGCATAATGTAGTCTACTGCACACTGGCATAATGTATTCTAGAGCACGCTGGCATAATGTAGTCTAGAGCATGCTGGCATAATGTAGTCTACAGCACGCTGGCATAATGTAGTCTAGAACACGCTGGCATAATGTAGTCTAGAACATGCTGGCATAATGTAGTCTACAGCACGCTGGCATAATGTAGTCTAGAGCATGCTGGCATAATGTAGTCTACAGCACGCTGGCATAATGTAGTCTAGAACACGCTGGCATAATGTAGTCTACAGCACGCTGGCATAATGTAGTCTAGAACACGCTGGCATAATGTAGTCTACAGCACGCTGGCATAATGTAGTCTAGAACACGCTGGCATAATGCAGTCTACAGCACGCTGGCATAATGTAGTCTAGAACACACTGGCATAATGTAGTCTACAGCACGCTGGCATAATGTAGTCTAGAACACCCTGGCATAATGTAGTCTAGACTAGAGCACGCTGGCATAATGTAGTCTAGAGCACGCTGGCATAATGTAGTCTAGAACACGCTGGCTGATTAATGCAGAGAGGTATTTAAAGAGCTGTTTGAAGACACATCTCTAATTAAAATCTGTGTTTTCTCGCCTTTGTTCTTTGTATATATTACGTGTACCTCGCTCTGTTCTTGGTAGAGGGTGATAAATTGCGTTAATTTATTAAGCTCCAAATGGCGAGTGGACTTTTTTTATTTAATTGCATAAATTCTTCATTTCTTCAATAATGTTTTCTCTTCCTCATCTCATCTATGTCTCCCAGAGGAGTGCTTTGGTGCGTTTAGTGATCAGTTTGCCAACTCCGCTAATTGAAAGGCCTTTTTTCCTTTTTAGCAAGGTAACAGCCAAAACGACTTCAGAGTAAATAAAAAATAAAAAAGCCCATCTGCAGCTTCGGCTGTGACTCCACGTCACGTCCCCAGATGTCTGCTGTACAAATGTACAGCATGTCCTTCTGCCGGGTCCACCGAGGTGTGTATGTGTGTGTGTATGTGTATGTGCATGTGTATGTGCATGTGTGTGCATGTGCGTGTGTGTGTGTGTGTGTGTGTATGTGTATGTGCATGTGTGTGTGTGCATGTGCATGTGTGTGTGCGCGCGCGTGTGTGTGTGTATGTTTGTGTGTGTTTATCCTTCAGGGCACAGAGCGGGTAACTCTGCGGCAAATACACAGGTCAGTCCACCGCCCTCAGGGCCAGGCAGGTCTCCTGAGACGGCAGAGGAGGAGAGAGGTATAGAGGGGAGGGAGGGGAGGGGAGAGAGGTGGGGTGGAGGCTGCAGTGGTGGAGGAGGCTAAGGTTGCCTCTACCTTTTAATCATGTTTCATTCTGTGCCCCGGAGCTGCGGAGCTCCTCCCTGCAGATGGAACCCCCCCCCCCCCCCCCCCCCCCCCCCCCCCCCTGGAGCCGCCTCACACTGCCGGCCCAAACCCACACCGTAGCAGCGGTAGATTTATACCATGTCAGGACGCTGCTGCTGCTGCTGCCCCTTGTATATCGTAGACCACAGAGTTTAACCGTGGGTAGGGAAGAGGGGGAAACATTTCTAATTAAAGATGTACGCACTGAATAGATTAAAGAAATAAAAAAATGAAAGGAAGGGAAATAAATTACGAGGGGAAATAAAAAAAAAAAAGTCTAGGATACTTGCCGATCGAGTCGTTATTATCGTGCGTGAACAGCAATTTTGCCATAACCCGGGCTAGTAATAATAAGAGTGGAGCGAACCACCGTGGTGCGAATTAATATTCCCCTCTGTGTTCCCGGATGGACACAGAACTCTCCCACATTTCACATCCTGTGAAGCCTCGGTGAGAGAGAGAGAGAGAGCTGAGAAGGACTCTGTGACAGAATATACGGTAATGAGGAGGCATAACGGGAGGAGGATGCAAGTTAAGAGAGACGGACATGAAGACAAAAGAATATATATAAAAAAATATATAAAAATAAAAATAAAGAAATAACAGCGACCAAAGCCCTCAGTGCACCATTACAGTAATTGAGTGGGATGTGATTTTAAGGGGGGGGTGACATGATGGATGCCTGGGGAGTCTCATCTCAACGCTCACAGCGGGGGAGCCAGATAATGCAGGCCACTTAGTCGCAGGAAGGAAGGCACGTTACTATTTTGTCTTTTCACACACACACACACACAGCCTATTGTGCACGGGTTCCGATTAGTACAGAGATTCCCATCTGCTTTACGCCACATAACTGCAGTGTGTCGCAGTATGTAATTCCTCCGCACTCAGACGGGAGAAGGATTGCAATTAGCCGTCAGATAGGACGGTATATCATTTTGCTATAATTGGAACATTTGTAGACCGTAAACTAATTTGAATGGGAGACGTTTTTTCTCTCTCTGCCGTCCGTAATTAGAACTCAAATTAAAAGACGTGTATCAAATATTCGAATTTTTTAGTTTTTATTTTATTTTAATCTTTTTTTTTAAAGGGCAGACTCTTTTTTTTCTCTCTCTCTCTCTCTGTCTCCCAATGTCTCTTTCTGTCTCACTTTCTCTCAGGACAATGTCTGTCGAAAGCACTGTGTTTAAGGTTGACACCCCCCCCCCACTCCGTCCCTTTAGACAGAGCGAGGTGGCAGAGTGAATGGAGAGCGCGGGGCGAAGCCGGCTACTCCGGGGCCACAGGCCAGATGGATTAACTTGAAAGACACGGCATTGTGAACCAAATTTAAATTAATCCCTTTTTTGGGGTCCCTCTGTGGAACAATGGTTGCCTTTCCCGGCATTCAAGGGCCTCTGAGGGACATTGACGCCGAGAGAGAGAGAGAGAGAGAGAGAGAGAGAGAGAGAGAGAGAGAGAGAGAGAGAGAGAGAGAGAGAGAGAGAGAGAGAGAGAGAGAGAGAGAGAGAGAGAGAGGGAGAGAGAGAGAGAGAGAGACCAGTGAGTCAGGCCATGCAGCAGCACTATGCAACACTCTATTCACATCGCCGCTCTCAATTACCTGGCGGAGAAATAAGGCTCTTTAATCACAGCACTGACAAAAAATTACCACACATAATGCAACGCGGAAACCCGTGAATTGAACCTACTTGAATATTCATCCACAAGTCATACATACATTCAGAGGCGCCACCACAGGAAACAGATTTCATTAACTTCACATGGTGTGTGTGTGTGTTTTTTTGTCTGACCGTTGCATTTTTAATGGGACCACCGCGCACTGGTTGGATTTGCATGTGAAGTAGTTGTCGGAAACCATTTAGGTCTGTCCAGTGTCCAGTGTGCCGGGGCTTGTCTGTCCCCCCTTGTGGGTCTTTGGACTGGCTTAGACGGGGTTTGACAAGAGACAATACCTTCTGCAGGACACAGTCTCCCTCTCAACCGTCCTAAAACACCTCTTATCTCACACCGTTGATCCATAATAATGCCTCATAACTTTTAACCAGGGGACATTTCAGGGGACATTTCTCAGGGAGGATTTAGGTAAATTACCATTAAATGATTCTTGGGGCAATTCTCCTTCCTTGTGTGTGTGTGTGTGGTATGGTGTGTGTGTGTGTGTGTGTGCGTGTGCGTATGTGTGTGTGCGCGCCTATGCGTGCGATATATTCCACAGAAGTAGGACACGAGGTCCCACTGTTCCTGCTTGTGTTATTTGACGCAGCCATTCAATTAATTATCTCGCCTCCACACAGTCTCTCCTTATCTCTCTTTGTTTCCCCGCTTTGTTCTCGCCTGCAGCTCCTTGTTCGCTTTGTTCTCGCCTGCAGCTCCTTGTTCCACACGGTTCTAATCCAAGGCTCCTTTTGTTCAGTCATGTGCCTTTACAATAGCCTTGGGAAGCTCACAGAGAACACAGAGAGAGAGAGTGAGAGAGAGAGAGAGCTTTCTGCGATGTACATGGCTGCTAGATATTCCGTACCCCTCTCTCTCTATCTCTCTCTCTCTCTGTACGTGAGTGGCCTATCCGTCCACCTATAAGCACGAGGTGTTATCGTAATCCTGTCTCTCGCCCCGGAGGTTTGATGCCATAACACCTTAACCGGGATCTATGGAGGGGTCGGGGATTGTAGGTTTGGATAGCTTTAGTGAGATAAACAGTGATGGCAGAGGCCCGGGACATTAGGGACACATTGAGGAGAGGATGGAGAGCCTTCTTCCTGTCACTCTCTCAGCTCTGTTACTCTTTGTCCCAGGGCGGCCTGCCACTGCCTGGCTCGATTTGATTTGTTTTAAAGGGATAGTTCGGATTTTTTTGGACGTTAAGTTGTGTGAAACACTCGCCGCCGCCGGTGGTGTAGTTGAGTCCCGCGGTCGGGAGTTCTGGTCACGTTCTGAGATTAATCGGGAACAGGGTCTCGAAAACCAAAACGTTTTAATCGGCAACACATGCCGGGAAAAGGGTTACCCATTTCCAGCACAAAACCGTGGTCCTCCAGCATTTCAGATTCTGCTATCACCTGGCACTATTTTGTTTCTAGAAGAAAGCCAGTGTATCACTACTCTGTTCACAGGTAACGCGGCCTATCAGCTGTTTCAAAATGCTGGATGACTGTGGTTTTTGTTTGGAAATGGATAACTCTTTGCCTGAATGTTGTGGCGTGGATTAAAACCTTCTTGATTCCATGGCCCTGTTCCTGCCATTTGCTGCCTGTCTAAAGCTTCCCGATTCGTACAGAACCCGGCCAGAACTACGACCACTGTGTAAGTAAGCCAATAGATTTGCACCGACTACACACCACTGGCAAGTATTTCATACAACTTAATGTCCAAAAATCCAAACTATCCCTTGAAGCTGGCCTGAA
>NW_028173831.1:0-12593 GCF_963971535.1 Notolepis coatsorum | reverse complement strand
AGGGAGGAGAAGTCAGAGGAGCAGCCGCCACGATACATCAGAGACAATAACAGAGTCCTTCTGCCGCCCCCGGTGTACAACCCCACCCCCTCTTAATCACGCCAACGTATGCCCGCGTGGTACATGAACGACGTACACCACGTACTGTGTGTGTACATTACATCTTCACCCTACCTCTGCCTAGAACCAACGCTCTAAAGAAAACTGCAATGTATAGAGCCATAACATACTGGAATAGGATCCCATTACATATTATACGGACGGAAAACAAGGACAGTTTCAAAAAGAAACTCAAAGGAGCCATAATCCGGAAGGAAATTAATATATGTCATGCATGAGTGTAGCTGCAGCCATGTTATCCAAACTTCTTCTGATTACTTTGTGAGTTTTTTTTCCTTTTTAAAGGTATGGTTTAATTGATGTTTTAGTAACATTGATGAGCATTCTAAAAGCAATTCAATCTTAAATTGTATTTAACACTGTATTTTGTATTTAGTTTTGTTTAGTTTTTTAGTTTTCTGTTTCTTTGCTTGCATGTAATTTTAGCCATCTTAATTGTTAGTTTCATTGTGTATTGTATGTTGAGTACTGACTTTTAATAATTCTGTTTTGCAATAATTGTTTTTGTATGTTTTTTTGTGTGGACCCCAGGAAGACTAGCTGGTTGCCATGGCACCAGCTAATGGGGATCCGTAATAAAATCAAATAAAAAATCAAACACACACAGCATTATCATTTCAAACCTGGCTGTTCCGGGGGGGGGGGGGGGGGGGGTTCACATGCCTGCGAGCGACATTGTACTATTGTCCTTATTTTATGCCTATATTCTTATTAAGTCTGCACGTTTACATTGCACTACTTTTATTGTCTTTTATACCTATATTCTTATGTCTGCAATTTATGCATTGTTTTTTTATTCTGTCAATTGTGTGCTGATTTTATGCCTAATGTTCATTTTATACTAATTGCTGCGGGCACTCTGGACTGCGGTCCATGTGTGAAAAGTACTATATTATAGATCGTTATCAATATTTATTATTGTTATTATATTGTAGAAATGTGTGCAAAGTCTCGACGACATTGAAAACGAGGGCGACCTCAATTGTCTTTTCGAGAATAAATAAAGTTTGAATGAATGAATTTCAACTGGTATGACACTGAGGTTACCCTCGTTTACAGTGACGGCGGGATGACAAGAGAAGAGACAGCAATGTCACACATATAGACACAATAAATAAGAATAAACCATAGAAATTCAGCTAAGACGGTTACAAGTTGACACACAGTGGTCGGAGATCATACTTTTAAATGCAGCAAGAGAAGGAAGAACCTTCAGCTTTAGAGTCAGTCGGAGGGCATTCCAGGAGTTTGAAGCATCAAAGGAAAAAGCAGGTGTTCCTAGTTCAGAGCAAACTGGAGGAACCCTGAGAACCAACCGGTCATTTGAACGTGTAGAATAGGTTCCAAGATTCGATTCAGTGTTGAGATGTCCCTGTAGGGTACACATATAACGCACACGTGTGTTGGTGTTTTTTTTATTTGGAGTAAGAACATATGTAGGGTATAGGGTACAGTACCGGGTTGATTGTATGCTTTCTACAACGCAGTTGTGCAATTTACGAATCTGATTGGCCAGGTCATTTCTGGTCATGTGACATGTACGCCCAATCCTGGGACCGCAAGTGTCTACACTGGTTAAGCTTAGGCGCTCTTTCGAAGTTGGTTAAGGTTAGAGTTTGTCTTAGAGCATGGCGATAAAACGCCAGGTGCTTTGCAGGCTGTTCGACGCGGAAATGGGCAAAGACACAGCTCATCACGCTATTGGGCGCACATGTCACATGACCAGAAACGTCAGTGGCCAATCAGAATCGCAAATCGCACAAATGCGTTGTAGAAAGCATACACGCTACCGGCTTACACCTATAATGAGTTCATTGTAAATCTACAGAACGAAGAGTCTGGCGACTGCAGAGGGGTACTGGAAGTGGCATGGCGTGTAAAGAAAATAATTAGTTAATTCGTACACACAGGTTATTAGATTAGATTAAAATGTATTGTCATTGTAAAGTACAGTACAAAAGAAAGAAGTTTGGCATCCAACCAGAGTGCAAATGTAACAGTAAACCATGATAGCAATATACAATGTACAGGTGATTAAAACTGGATATACAATATATAAATTAGTACTACTGAGTAATAGTGCTAATCAGATGTATGTACAGAGTTGTAGTATGAATATGTACAGTGATACAGGTATAAAGACACTATGGTAGTAAGTCATACTGGCCAGCAGTGTAACTAGTAAGAGTAGGTAAGATATATGTACAGATATAGATATAGCATCTACAGATGTGTTAAAATGAGATACAGCAGCAGCTTCATACACACACATGGGGGGACCCCCACTGACACCCCCACTGTGTTACATTAACACATCCTTCTAGGACTATATCTTTGCACATATACTCAAAACTGTGAGCATCTGAACATGACTGACACTGTTCATACTCTTTGCACAATACTGCACAATTGCACAGCCCTGCTACACATTCTATTCCACTGTACTTTTATTCTAATTTAGTGTATATATTCTACTACATCCTGCACAATTGTACAGCCCTGTCCTATATTATATTATATTGTATGTGTACTCTAATTTAGTTTATATATATTCATTTTTTTTTGTATTCTACTTTAATTGTCTGTTAATGTTGATGCACCAAATGACCAAAACGAATTATAATACAAACTTTGTTTGTATAGCTTTCATACAAGAACTACACCTCAAAGTGCTTCACAGCAGTAAATAAGACAGGCATACAATAAGCACAAAATTGGCAGATCAAGAGCAATGCATAAAGTGCAGACATATAAAACGAGCATAAAATATAGACAGCAGCAAAATAAACAAGGTCAATGCAAGGTATAGAGCACCAAATTACAGTTTCTCACATTTCGATAGGCATCTTTGTTTTACGGTTTGATTCAAAGGTTAAAATTCATTGCATGTGCACTGCAAGCTTATTTGGCAATAAAGACCTTTCTGATTCTGATTCTGATTCTGACATATATACATTAGCAGACATAATAATAATAATAATAATAATAATAATAATAATAATAATAATAATAATAATAATAATAATAATAATAATAATAATAATAATAATAATAATAATAATAATAATAATAATAATAATAATAATAATAATAATAATAATAATAATAATAATAATAATAATAATAATAATAATAATAATAATAATAATAATAATAATAATAATAATAATAATAATAATAATAATAATAATAATAATAATAATAATAATAATAATAATAATAATAATAATAATAATAATAATAATAATAATAATAATAATAATAATAAAAATAATAATAATAATAATAATAATAATAATAATACATTTAATTTATAAAGCGCTTTTCAAAACCCAAAGACACTGACATATATACTTACCAGCTCAACAAAC
The DNA here is from genome assembly GCF_963971535.1 of Notolepis coatsorum. Taxonomy (NCBI): domain Eukaryota; kingdom Metazoa; phylum Chordata; class Actinopteri; order Aulopiformes; family Paralepididae; genus Notolepis; species Notolepis coatsorum. Next base: position 9,102 of record NW_028173831.1, on the reverse strand, counting down.
CAACATACAGTACATACATTAGCAGACACTAGTGAGGCTCAACACACCAACACACTTACATACATTAGCAGACACAAGACCAGCTCAACACACCAACACAGTTACATACATTAGCAGACACAAGGCCAACTCAACGCACCAACACAGTTACATACATTAGCGGACACAAGGCCAACTCAACGCACCAACACACTTACATACATTAGCAGACACAAGGCCAACTCAACGCACCAACACACTTACATACATTAGCAGACACAAGGCCAACTCAACACACCAACACAGTTACATACATTAGCAGACACAAGGCCAACTCAACGCACCAACACACTTACATACATTAGCAGACACAAGGCCAACTCAACGCACCAACACACTTACATACATTAGCAGACACAAGGCCAACTCAACGCACCAACACACTTACATACATTAGCAGACACAAGACCAACTCAACGCACCAACACACTTACATACATTAGCGGACACAAGGCCAACTCAACGCACCAACACACTTACATAGATTAGCGGACACAAGGCCAACTCAACGCACCAACACAGTTACATACATTAGCGGACACAAGGCCAACTCAACGCACCAACACACTTACATACATTAGCAGACACAAGGCCAACTCAACGCACCAACACACTTACATACATTAGCAGACACAAGGCCAACTCAACACACCAACACAGTTACATACATTAGCAGACACAAGGCCAACTCAACGCACCAACACACTTACATACATTAGCAGACACAAGGCCAACTCAACGCACCAACACACTTACATACATTAGCAGACACAAGGCCAACTCAACGCACCAACACACTTACATACATTAGCAGACACAAGACCAACTCAACGCACCAACACACTTACATACATTAGCGGACACAAGGCCAACTCAACGCACCAACACACTTACATAGATTAGCGGACACAAGGCCAACTCAACGCACCAACACACTTACATACATTAGCGGACACAAGGCCAACTCAACGCACCAACACACTTACATAGATTAGCGGACACAAGGCCAACTCAACGCACCAACACACTTACATACATTAGCGGACACAAGGCCAACTCAACGCACCAACACACTTACATAGATTAGTGGACACAAGGCCAACTCAACGCACCAACACACTTACATAGATTAGTGGACACAAGGCCAACTCAACACACCAACACAGTTACATACATTAGCGGACACAAGGCCAACTCAACGCACCAACACACTTACATAGATTAGTGGACACAAGGCCAACTCAACGCACCAACACACTTACATACATTAGCAGACACAAGGCCAACTCAACACACCAACACAGTTACATACATTAGTGGACACAAGGCCAACTCAACGCACCAGCACACTTACATACATTAGCGGACACTAGTGAGACCAGCTCAACGCACCAACACACTTACATACATTAGCGGACAGCAGTAAGACCGGCTCAGTGCACGCAGAGATACCGCCACTCTGGTTTCACGTGCAACACAGCGGGTCTCAGGAACACGATCCATATGCACATCGATTCACACTTTGACAGCACTTATTCATTTATCTATTTATTCATTCATTCTCTTATCCATTTCTTCTCAAAGCACTGCCAGCCGCCATGTCTGAAATATACTGATTGATTAACTGTGGAAGGAGAGGTGTTTTTCTTTCTTTATTTCCTTTCTTTTTTTCGTCTTTTTTTTACTCTTTGGACGTGGGAAAATTGAGAACAAAAGTGCTTTATTTCCTTCCACCGGGGGGAAGAGCGACGTTGTGTGTTTTTCAACCGCTATCAATCAAAAAAATAAAAAATGAAAACTTTCTCTCGATCTCGCCTCCTTCTCGGGGCAGGGAGTGAGTCACTGGCGTCGGCACGTGTCAGACGCCGCATTTTCAATACACTCTCTTGAAGAAAACGGGGCGGGAGAGACCGGTCCACAATCGCATTAGCCGCCCGCGGCTCCGAGGAAGCCTAATGTGCTTTAAAACAACGGAGAGAGAGAGAGAGAGGGGCAGCGCTACGCGACGACCGCATCATGTTACAAATGCTACGTATACCGTATGCTACCGTATAGCCACCGCACGCACACACACACACACACGCACACACACACACACACACACACACACACACACACACACACGCACACACACACACACACACACACACGCACACACACACACACACACACACACACACACACACACACACACACACACACACAAAAGCACCCGCCGTTTGCACATACACACTCAAGCGCATGCACTCTGCGAGCGCGTCGCGGTGTCTGGGGCGGGTAGACGGGCTTTCGGAGACAGGGGGCGACGGTGAAAATTAAATTCCGTTTAAGCCTAATCCCATTTCCGACCTCTGCCGGGCCTCGCTGCTATTGTGACAGTCGGGGAAATCTGTCTCAATTGTTCCATTGCGGGGAATTGATGGTGAAACGCGATACGCCATAAATAATGGAGCGCTCCTGCTGCATGGCAGCGGCTGAGGAGGGAGGCGCTCGGAGGAGGAGGAGGAGGAGGAGGAGACGAGAGGGTCGGACGAGCACGCTCACAGCCAAGAGCGGTAGAGAGGTCAGCAGAGAGGAGCTGTGTGGGAGACAGGAGGGAGGGTGGGGCGGGGTGGGTTGTTTGTGGGGTGGGGGCGGGGCGGGGTGTGGGTTTGATAGCTTGCTAATTCTCTTGACATTTTATGGCTATTATTGTTTTTGCTGCATTCCTCGCAAACAGAGGGATAAGGGGGAGGGGCGGAGAAAGAGGGGGACGGATTTGAGGGTAGCGCGAGCCACAGGACAGACGATGGCCGCATCCTAAACGCTCACTGCTGTCGCGCAAACACACACACACACACACACACACACGCACACACACACACACACACACACACACACACACACACACACACATACATACAAGCTGTATATATACACACACACACACAAACACGTTCATACATACATACTGTATATACACACACACACACACACACACAAACACGTACATACATACATACATACTGTATATACACACAAACACGTACATACAGACACACACACAAACACGTACATATAGACTGTATACACACAGACACACACACACACACACACACACACACACACACACAGACACACACACACACACACACACACACACACACACAGACTGTATACACACACTCCCGAAGCGTCGGAAGTGGAGCGGCCATTGGGCTCCCTGGGGAGCGAGAGCGAGAATAAATGGTGCTCCTGCTCTGTAGTTACAGCTCCTCTCTAATCGAGAAACTGGCACGACGACTACAGCGTTCCTCTCCCCACGAGAGTAAATATCCTCATCTATTACACGGGACAAAATGGAGCCCGCGCTCGCAGGTTCGCAAGATCGCCGGTAATATCATTAGAATCATCATTTCACTGAGGTCACCGCGTTAAAACCTAAAAAAAATAACTACTGTTGCTTCGGCGCCGGTAACTATTTAACCGGAGGCTAATGGCTGAAGGGGGCAGGGGGTCGTCCGTCGTGGAATAAACATTATACGGATATAACCCTTGAAGTCGTCAGGCGGCAGTAGAAATGAGACCACCGCGCAGATGATACATACGCCGACAAGTTTTCAAAGCTACTGGGACAGCTGGATACTGTCGTATTTTACCGTATAGAAGGCTAATGAGAAGGAAAATACTGAGATTTGTTTAGAAAACAAGCACATTACCACATTATTAGGCGCATATACAGTATCTGCTGTATCTAGTATCCGCCAGCTCTCTGACCAAGGAATGGTCCAAGTCCAAGTCCAAGTTCTTTAGTTGTCAAATACACAACAATACAGGGGCATTGCAGGTAATGAAATGATTGTGTTTCGAGCTCAGACTCAACGGTGTACAATTGAGAAACAACAATGAATACAAGAAAGGTAACAATAAGTAGTAGTAGTAGTAGTAGTAGTAGTAGTAGTAGTAGTAGTAGTAGTAGTAGTAGTAGTAGTAGTAGTAGTAGTAGTAGTAGTAGTAGTAGTAGTAGTAGTAGTAGTAGTAGTAGTAGTAGTAGTATTAGTAGTAGTGGTAGTAGTAGTAGTAGTAATAGTAGTAGTAGTAGTAGTAGTAGTAGTAGTAGTAGTAGTAGTAGTAGTAGTAGTAGTAGTAGTAGTAGTAGTAGTAGTAGTAGTAGTAGTAGTAGTAGTAGTAAGATCAAATACAATTAAATATAAAATGAAGTAAGATCAAATAAAATAGTCAATTATTTACAGAAAGTGTTCACGTAACATGTGCATGTTAAAGTACAGTGCAGGGGTGTGTGTGTGAGTGTTCAATAGCAATAAGTAATAGTAGTAAGAGAAATTAAATAAAATATCAAATGAAGTAAGATAAAATAAAAGTCAATTATTTACAGAAAGTGTCTTGCGTAAAAGTGTACAGAATATCCTGCTCAAGGAATATCATCTACTTCATATTCTACACATACGTACAACCCTAGGATTCACATACCCTTATACTGTAGGCTGCCCAGTTTACATTTAGTCATTTAAGTTTCAAGTTTCAAGTTTATTAGTTGTCATACAGAAGTACAGAATACTTTTATACAAAATGCTTCTTCTTTACGCTCCAGAGACTGTGCTAGACAAAAGGATAAGTATAAAATGAAATAAGTATCGCAAGTATAAAATTGAAGTCACGTACGTAGACACAAGTAGACTCTTAGCTGATGCTTTTTATCCAAAGCGACTTACAAAGTGTGTACAACAAGTCGGCGGCAGGAGTGCATCTCTGGCAGCTAAGAGTCAGTGGCATTGTTACGTCTAGCGACGTCGAACTCGAGTGCTACACTCCGACACGGACGCATACACATGGAGTCACGCCCTCACTTGCATAAAAACACACACAGACTCACACAAACACTAATCTCACACAGCCGTACTTCTCTCCACACTATGTTAGCGCTGCACACAGACTCACAGAAACACTACTCTCACACAACCTATTATCATACCGGTATAGAAATGCTCTGGCTTGTTTGTATTTCTTTTTGAACCAATCACAATCATCCTGGGCGGCAGGATGGACATCCTGTATTAAAGTGATATATTTACATTTACATCGTATCGGCAAAAGTCCAAAATAAACAGCACGACATGGGAGTCGAACTAACAATGATTGTGGTTGCAGGCGAGTGCTCTCACCGCTAGACTAAGACACATAGTGCTCTCACCGCTAGACTAAGACACATAGTGCTCTCACCACTAGACTAAGACACATAGTGCTCTCACCACTAGACTAAGACACATAGTGCTCTCACCACTAGACTAAGACACATAGTGCTCTCACCACTAGACTAAGACACATAGTGCTCTCACCACTAGACTAAGACACATAGTGCTCTCACCACTAGACTAAGACACAGAGTGCTCTCACCACTAGACTAAGACACATAGTGCTCTCACCACTAGACTAAGACACATAGTGCTCTCACCACTAGACTAAGACACACAGTGCTCTCACCACTAGACTAAGACACGTGGTGCTTTCACCACTAGACTAAGACACATAGTTCTCTCACCACTAGACTAAGACACATAGTTCTCACCACTAGACTAAGACACATAGTGATCTCACCACTAGACTAAGACACATAGTGCTCTCACCACTAGACTAAGACACAGTGCTCTCACCACTAGACTAAGACACAGTGCTCTCACCACTAGACTAAGACACATGGTGCTCTCATCACTAGACTAAGACACATAGCCCAAGCCCAGGTCCCAGACCCACTGGCAGAGGTCATAGCCCAAGCCCAGGTCCCTGAGCTTGGCTATGAGTATGGAGGGGACTATGGTATTGAATGCCGAGCTGTAGTCGATGAATAGCATTCTCACATAGTTCCCCTGCCTCTTGTCCAGGTGTGATGCTGCTGTGTGCAGCACATGGGATATGGTGCTCTCACCACTAGACTAAGACACATGGTGCTCTCACCACTAGACTAAGACACATAGTGCTCTCACCACTAGACTAAGACACATAGTGCTCTCACCACTAGACTAAGACACATAGTGCTCTCACCACTAGACTAAGACACATAGTGCTCTCACCGCTAGACTAAGACATATAGTGCTCTCACCGCTAGACTAAGACACATAGTGCTCTCACCGCTAGACTAAGACACATAGTGCTCTCACCACTAGACTAAGACACATAGTGCTCTCACCACTAGACTAAGACACATGGTGCTCTCACCACTAGACTAAGACACATAGTGCTCTCACCACTAGACTAAGATACATAGTGCTCTCACCACTAGACTAAGACACATAGTGCTCTCACCGCTAGACTAAGACATATAGTGCTCTCACCACTAGACTAAGACACATAGTGCTCTCACCACTAGACTAAGACACATAGTGCTCTCACCACTAGACTAAGACACAGAGTGCTCTCACCACTAGACTAAGACACATAGTGCTCTCACCACTAGACTAAGACACATAGTGCTCTCACCACTAGACTAAGACACAGAGTGCTCTCACCACTAGACTAAGACACATAGTGCTCTCACAACTAGACTAAGACACAGAGTGCTCTCACCACTAGACTAAGACACATAGTGCTCTCACCACTAGACTAAGACACATAGTGCTCTCACCACTAGACTAAGACACATAGTGCTCTCACCACTAGACTAGACACATAGTGCTCTCACCTCTAGACTAAGACACACAGTGCTCTCACCACTAGACTAAGACACATAGTGCTCTCACCACTAGACTAAGACACATAGTGCTCTCACCACTAGACTAAGACACAGTGCTCTCACCACTAGACTAAGACACATAGTGCTCTCACCACTAGACTAAGACACATAGTGCTCTCACCACTAGACTAAGACACATGGTGCTCTCACCGCTAGACTAAGACACATAGTGCTCTCACCACTAGACTAAGACACATAGTGCTCTCACCACTAGACTAAGACACATAGTGCTCTCACCACTAGACTAAGACACATAGTGCTCTCACCACTAGACTAAGACACATAGTGCTCTCACCACTAGACTGAGACGCGTCTCTACTTTCCGTAGCTCCATTTCTGCAGACCCCTCTCTGATTGGTTGAGCCCATTTCTGCAGACCCCTCTCTGATTGGTTGAGCGAAGCCCCTCTCTGATTGGTTGAGCGAAGCCCCTCTCTGATTGGTTTAGCTCGTCACGCGGTAAAAGGCGGATGTAATGTTATCATATCAAGAAGATAAAAAGAAATGTACTACCAGATTCGCGTATAACGTTATTTCGCGTGACTTCGCGGTTTATTCATAACGTTATGCACATTTCACAACACAGCCAGCTGTTAGAAACTGTACATTGTAACGTTATATAACAATTAACGTTATGTTATTTCGCGGTTATTTCGCGGTTTATTCACATAACGTTATTTCACGTGACAAGTTCAACACAGCCCAGCTGTCAGAAACTGTACATTGAGGGGGTTTGAATCACTGTTTAGTGTTTACACTCCCCACTTACTGTAACTGTACCATGTTCTACATATAACCTCATCTCATCATGCACCTTGTTGTGTATCCTGTTTCTTTTGTCCTCGTTATTATATTCAGAGTTAATTTTATTGTTTACACTGTCTTTCTTCTATTATAACCCTGCCCATTTGATGTTCCCAAATCATATTCAGAAAGTATCACAGAGACTTCTATTGACCAAGGAATTAGTTATTATTAGTAAGACACAACATTTCCGTAGCAATCCGAAGTGACATTGACCATGCAGACTCTTTCTCTTAAGGTATTAACTGGGTTAATTAATATAAATGTTATATTGTAACTGTCTAGTTACACATTGGTTCCGAAACATGTATGTTCCAGGCTGCAATTAAAACTTTGAATCTGAGAGAGCTCTGGTCAGCGAAGCCGGCGATGCGAGCGATTATTATTGGTTTTTAATGACAAACCAATTACATAATCCAACATATGTGTAAAGGCACACACAACATATTCCAGTTAACGGTATATTTTTTTAATGATTCGTTATGGCGTAATCAATACTTCCATGCGTATAAATTGTGTTCGCGACCTCCATGTTTTGGGGGTATTCATCAGAAAACTCGGATCCGGGATTCGGCTCCCATCCGTCGGGCAAGAACTGTGGGTTTTCAGCCTCTCTCTCTGGAGCTTAACGGAGTTTCGATTCCTGGCTAGAGGAGCTTGTCGCGGCTCATGCGCATGCGCACGCTCGGCCAATCAGAGAGGGGTCTGCAGAAATGGGCTCAACCAATCAGAGAGGGGTCTGCACAAATGGAGCTACGGAAAGTAGAGACGCGACTGAGACACCCACCCTGATACAAAGATACATATGGAAAGTTAGGGTTAAGGTTAGGGTTAAGTTATAATTAGTTTAAGGTAGCAGTGTGGTTAAGGTTAAGGTTAGGGTTAAGGTTATGGTTAGTTTAAGATAACAGTGTGGTTATGGTCTTGGTAATCTCCATGTGGGTTTGTTCCCCAGCAAGGGAACTTAAATCTTTTCTGAAAATGTTAAAATGTTACATTTAATACATACATATATGTACTTTTAAATTGTAAATACGTAGATAAGTCAATATGTTATTTATTTGTAATATGCACACATTGTACATGTTTGTAAATACGTCAATATATTACTTCAGGTTATAACATAACGTACAACTTTTTCCTTTTTTCCTTAATTTATTAACATAATTATAAGCGAGATTGGGCTGCACACACACACACACACACACACACAGACACACACACACACACACACAGACACACACACACACACACACACAGACACACACACACACACACACACACACACACACACACACACACACACACACACACACACACAGTCACTATTCATTTGTTTGTTTAGCAACTTGTTAATTTGCTCACTCCTTCACTGCGTCCCATGCTGCTCAGCCACTCAGATGTTGTCTAAACCACTCGTGTCTCTCATCTGCCCTGTCTCTCTGCTCCACTCCCCTCCTCACATGTTCCTGTTAACCCCCTCTCTCTCTCCACTTATCTCTCTCTCTCTCTCTCTCTCTCTCTCTCTCTCTC